>NC_058114.1:16555552-16725552 GCF_914725855.1 Thunnus albacares | reverse complement strand
ACAGTAGGAAAGGTTGATTATGAAATATATGTATATGATATGCAGTAGCGTGAAATATTCTGAACAGAGTTAACATGTGAACGGTGCATTGACAGTTTAAATAATCTGCATCATAAAATATGATGATACGGAGCCCCTGAAAGGTCAAGGTGGGAATTACCTTCGTGTTTCCCGGCAACACGTTTAGCATTCCCCCAAATCTATAGAGGAAGAGTGAGCTACATTTTGTAATAATATGTTTAATTCATAGACTGTATAAATAATCAGTTAAAGTCATTGGTTGTTATCACAGATAAGTTGGCACATCCTCAGCTGTGGCTGGCTCAGCTTGAGTGTTGTTTAGTTGGTCAACAGAAAATGAATCACTATTTTGTTAATTGAATGATCATTTTAGTAATTTTTAAAGCAAATATTCCAAAAAAAATTTGGTTTTAGTTTCTCGGACGTGATGATTCAATGCTTTTCTTTGTCATACATGATAATAAACTGAATATAAAATATTCAGTATATTTATATACTGATATAAAATAAGAAGACTTAACCATTGACTCTGGGGAATTATAACGCTATTCTCTGACATTTTATATACAAAATCTTTTTTTTAGTTGCAGCCCTCTTATATACATTAATGTTCAGTACATCTATGAACTGAACTGACACTTTGGTTATTAACTATTTCACCCAAATTTGGGGAAAAGCAGACCAGTCTGACAAAAGTATAACAAGACAAGCATTTGAGAAGAACAGGTAAAGTATCATAAAAAGGCTTTTAATTGTTTTTGTTTTTTTTTAAATTGACATTAGGCCTATTTCAATATCCATTGGCCAAAGGAGGCAATAGTTAAGTCCTTAAGTACGTCCACAGTGGTTAGTCAGTGGGATTTTGTTTCAGTTTGATGTCAATTTAGAGAACAAGGCTTGAAGTAAAAACAAATAAAAATAAAAAAAGCCTGATTTTTTAAATATAAAAATTACAGATGTCCTATTTATTGATGAAAGTCTTCATCTAGAACTCAAGGAGAAAAATCATTAGCCGATAATGCGTCAGTTTTTGCTATTTATCTGCTCCTCAGCTATTGATTTGGTATGAAGCTTTCCATTCATCTGTGCTTTCCGTGTCCTCCTATTTTCCATTTTACCTCCCAGCTTGACCCAGTTTATAGATGTGTAACAGATAACAATGAAAACCGATAAACAAGTGTAGGTCAACGGGCTTTTCATACCTCAAACTGTCATTTTTTTCCTTACAGTGTACAGGAGAAGCACAGAGGACGTTGGTGTGACACTGAACTCACGTGTGATACTCATTCTCTCAATGGGAAGTATGTAGGCCACATGTGGGAGGGATGGAGGACTGCAACAGTAGGTGAATGGATGGGAGGAAGTGCTATATGTAAACAAGTTAACTTCCGTTGTTACTCTTGCAAACAAAATGCAGACAATGTGTTCAAATCAGAGAAAGTAAGTTCTTCTGTTCATCTTTTGTGTTCAGTTTCATGTTTTGGTGTTTCAGTGGTGTCCTAGTGTCCTACCTATGATATTATTTTTCTCTTGAGCCTTCTAGAGATATTGTAGTTTGAATTCAACTATCAATAAACACTAGATTACAAAGCTGAAGTTGTCCTAAATAAGTGTTGTGTTACACAGGTGATGCATCGCTAATCTGTGGCAACATCTATCCAGATTTCACCTAAATTTAAAGCCTTATTTTGAATGTATTAATTAATTTATTTGCTCATTTATTTCTGATTGCATTCATTATATAAAAATGAACAATAAGTCAAACATTTCATCAAAATGACAGCAGTGATTTAAATATGACCTTTACTCATAGCTTGTCCTTATCAGTCAGAATTTAACAAATAGTGTTTGAGAGGTCATGTTTTATTCAAAAACGTATTGTTATTTGTGAGGATAACTGGATTTGTAGAAGGTGCACCATATATCACATCTCTGGACAGACGGAAAGCAAAGCGTCAAAGAATACGTAATTTCTCAGCACTGACCTACATTTGCTGTGACACAAAGGACATTCGTCAACCTGATGGAGAAACAATAGCTGAAATGTCTGGGAATGAAATATGTGTCAGTGTGTGATTATTTATCTTCCTTAATCTACTAAACATTTATGATGGGAGTGATAACATAGGTCAGGTTTCTTCCATGATGCTCACCGAAAACAATACAAAGGAGACTTACATTGGATATTGATAATTTGTGCAGTTAACTGAACAAAGTGTTGTCGTTGTTGTATAAAAAGTTGCGATGATACAATAAGCTGTAGTATAAATGTGGCTGTGCTATCATTTCCAGGCATCTTCTGTTCACTGTATTAAGGCTGAGGTGCTCGCCTGATATAAACCATTGATGATTCGATTGATCCTCTGTGTGCCATAAAGTCAATAACATTTGACCTTGGGGGCAACGTTTATTCCCCCTCACACCAAGGCCACTATATAACTATAGACAGAAAATGAGCAGGGCTAGTAATTGGGGCAGCCTGTCTTTAATTCTGCAGATGCAGTAGTTGACCCAAGAATGACCCGGCCTGTCTTCTGTCAGAGACTGGAGATGTGCCCAATTCAACCGTCACACACTCAGAAAAAAGAGGTTCATGATAGAATATACATAAACAATCGCTACTTCACTCTTAAATAGATGCTTTTCTGCTACATGTCTAAATATTATTCCCAGAGTTATATTGTATGGTCGAATGGAGTCTTTTTTTTTTTTTTTTATCTGACAGCAAAATGTGAATCCAACTGATTAATTTGAGCAATTTATTTATATCTACTGTGTAGATGATACTGCAATACAAAAAGCAGAACCTGAAATAAAGGGCAATATGTTATTTTTAGATACTTGGCAAGTTACATGTAGATGCTACACTATATTTGCGTTCAGGATTAACATACATTTTAATAAAACCGGACTTTGAAATTTGAAATTTTGTTTTGTTGTTTTTGAAATGTAAAAATGTCAAAGTCAACAAACAATTCTTGAATAAATATAGTCTAAAACTGATAATTATAGCTGTCACCTGCTGTCCAGTTGCATGTATTAATGTGTAAAACTCAGATTACAGATTTCTGAATAATCAGCATATGAACAACAAAGTCATGAGTGCTTCGGCAGGTTTCAACCATTTTGCTGTCAAAGAAATCTCATATCAGTGATGATCAATTTTATTAATGTAATACTCTTTTAAAATATGTCACCTGATATTTCTCATTCTTTAAATTTGTCTTTTGAATGTTTTTTTTTCTGATTAAACATCTGTGCAATATTAAATATGGCACTATATTGCACTAAAAAGCTGTGTGACAGGATAATTACACTAACTAGCTGGTTTTAAACGTTCCAACACATCTCACAGTCTTCATCAGTGAATGGAAAAAAAGCTTTAAAAGCTGTTTGACAAATGAAGAGTTTAAGATGCAATAGTTACTGAAAACAGACTTTAAATGCTTGAGTTTTTCCTTTCATGTCAGGAGTCATTTTAATAAAGGAATAGTTGGACACATCTCTGAGAGGGAAACATCTAGCCAGGCTCTGTCCAACCAAACTCTCTAAAGCTTACTGATTAATGTAATGTAAGGTTCAGCCAATCACATCACTATGACAGAATACACTAAGGCAGTCTCAAAAAAAACATTGCATTGTTGTTGAGTTGTTCAGGGGCGTGGTAAAGCACCCGGTTGGCACTTGTAGCCATTTCTTTTGAGAAGATGCCTAATAAATTTGAAGACTGAGACGTATCAGTTCCCTGAAGACTGTTTGTGTTGAGTCTACAAACTACATGAGAGTCTTTGTGGCCTTATGGCACGTTGCAATATGTTATACATGTATCTCTTTTTTTTATCAATACACAAGCAGAAATGTAAAAATTAATTAAAATAATGTAAAATCAGTCCTTATTTATTATATAGTGCAATACATTTACCCTAATGCTTAGTTTGTAAATGTATCCACTATATAGTGCCCTCAAAAAATTCCACAATGGAAAACATAGTGTCTATGGCATGTTCACTACTTTCTGCTAACAATCCCACAACGCAATGCTCCACATTTTATAGCTACAAAAATTATCGTTGTGTGACTCTACAGCTGATGGTGATGATGCAAAATGACTAGTGATTAGTGAGTTTCCAAAATCTCGATTTACTGCTCACTATTGAGTAAACTATTTAGTGTCTATTGTATAAGTAGTAGTGAATGAGTGAATAAGGGAGTGATTTTGGACGCAGCCCATGTCTTTGCCAGGCACAGTGACTTCCTGGAGTCTTGTCATCACCATGAGGTTGCCAGGCAATCTGAGCAACTCCAGGAAGTCGCTGCGTCTGGCCAAAGAAATAATTAGAGTCTTTTCATTTAACTCACAGCAAGATAGCACACAATATTTTACAAGAATGGTTAACTATTCCTTGAGCAGGTAGGCGAGTGTGGTTGGTCAGTTTTCTACTGTATTTAAAAATTGATGTGAAAAGCAAAATTTTGTCCAGTGTCATACCTCAGTTCTCTCTAACAAAACAATAACTAGAAAAACAGAGTCCACAATCTGAATGACTAATGTATAACAAACTAAAAAAATTGCATTATACAATATTATTTACAGATTCATTGGATGTTCACTCTTATAGGTGGAAAAAAAAAACATTTTATAAGTCATCCTCCATGTGCGGAAATTCCTCCATGTGCTGCTGACCCTCTCTGCAGATGTTTCCTCTCTCTGTTGTTGTTGTTCTCTCTCAGCACCCTGGGGTCTCTCCCACTCACTTTGTGGCCAGGCCATTACGGTCATATTAGCTATTATTATTATTATTAACAGTGTTTTTTTTAAAAGGAACATGGGTGCTTCTTGACAAAAAGAGTTTAAGTGTTTCCCAGCTCTGAATTTCACAACACAGCTGGGATGGAATCCATCCTCTGCAAACTGGTACAGGAAGTTACTTTCCCAACACTGGGTGGTGGTTTCCTAAAATTTAAGAGGTACTTTTACTGTTGTACCATGCTGGAAATTATATTTTACAAACAGAAAGAAGTGAGGTTGCTCACCTGCTAAAGCAGATAAATCAACCAGCTTTGGGCTGACTGCTGGAGTTCCCGTGGTGGTTGCACCCCCCCCTGCTCTGCTCCTGCTGGTTGTAAGAAGTGGAGGATAAAGTGTAATGGAGGTATTTTGGGAAAGGAAATAAACAAATCAATATTTTTCTGAACACATAAGGGGTATCGGTTGTTTTCTACCTTACCACTGCAGGTCCAAGACACTTTTTTCATTAATTTCTTCAGCAGTATTTGTAAGCCTCTTTTGCACTTTGTTTGGTATGAATAGAAACAAAATTAATCACACCACAGTTAAAAGCCTGATCAGTGCTCATATTGATTGTCACCGATGTTGTGAAATTAAACATATATTGTGAGTAATGCTTTTGTGAGTATAAAAATCTGTAATTTACTGACATGGGCTTATGTCTTTTATCTGCTTGTCATCATCTTTCTTCCCACCTTTAGACAGATCTTGAAGCATTGTCTTCACCTACTGTATCATGTGATGCATGTTCCTGTGCACATGCACAGTATATTAATGGCAAGTGTGTGAGTGTGTGTTCCCGTGGAGAGGACATGGTGCCCTTTTCCTGCCTCACCTTTCTCTCGTTCTTTAATATCACGTGCAGGGAGCACACAGAAGGAAGGTGGTCTCGTGACAAACTGGTCTATAGTAATAAGAATGAGTGTATCTGGATTTAAGCCGCCAACCCACACCTGTCTCTGGGCAGGTAAATATGCGAGCTTCAGGTATTTATAGAATCCATGAATGATTTTCTCCTGCAGCACTCAGAGCATAGGAACAACATCTAAAGATAGGGTACCCTGACCGTGTTGGAGTAATGAGGTGCTCTGATTCCTGGCCAGAATAGAAACAAGGACACTCTAAGTGATTTCACCACAGCTGAATGTCTGTAATTTTTAAGTGGAGAATAGGAAATATTCTCAAATCACCCTTTCTTGGTTTTCTAGTAGAGGGATAGTTTTTGTTCACTTATTCTTCAAAACAAGAGATTCTTTTTCTTCTTCTTCTTTATAAGAAGAGTCCAGGTGAATGCCAAATTTTGCACTATGGCTTCAGAGGTTCTTTTAGCAAACACATTTTGCACCGTTCTCCCATCTTCCAAGGAGTAATCTGTCAGGGGAGAAGAAGCTTCAAAAGCAAAAACAGTACAAACACAACACGTGAGGTGCAGCTCTCACTTTTGTCTGCTATACTTGATCACAAAATAACCCCTAGAATGTGCCGAGCATCATAGATTGATCAATACTATAACACTGTGGATGATTTGTATACTTTCTGCTGATCTGTTGAGTTCAGATTCAAAAAACTTCATTGTGACAGCAGATTGATATTAGAGGGTTTGGGTATTTTAGCCCTTTGTGTTTGTATTTTGTTTTGCTGTCCTCCAAAAGGTGCTGGCCCTGTGCACAGCAGGGTTCCCTTGGACACGTTTGTGGAAAGCTGCAGGAAGCGAACAGATCAATAGAAAGCTCACATGTGCACCAACACAACTCTCTAAATCAGGTGATTCTTGGAAAGGCTCTAGAAGCCACAACCCGGATCACACTTTGTTCATGCCCCAACAAATGATGGAGAGAGACATTTGGTCACAAATGTAAAGCTGCTGAGCTTTGTTGTCAACGTATCAGACAGAAAGTTCATATCAACAAAATATTCACTGCCAGCGTCTTTATATCTATTGAAAACTGTCTTTGGGTGTCTGCTTGTGTGTGATGTTTGTTTCAGTTTGAGGAAGTGAAAGTTTTGTGCCATAGCAGATTCAAACCAGATGCTCAAACACGCTTCACCACACACCTGTTATTTTCTTCAGATCAGATTTGGATTAGGGATTTGACAGCTTTGATTAATTTTTACTGACATTTAAACAAAAGTGAGTGGGGGACAAACTACACAGAACTTCTACTTTACTTGATGTGGTAGGTGTGTGGTTTAGTTTAGTCGCAAATATTTGCAAATGAGGTGGACACCAAACAAACACTTCCCCAAATGTACTTCTCTTTGACTCGCAATATTTTTTCATACAGAATACATTTTCAAAACACCACCAAACAAAAAAGTTAAGTCAGAAATGAAGACACCAACATTGTGTAGAAAGTAATTTGACTGTAAACTGTATTTCAAGAAATTGGTTGGAATTTAATGGCTTTTTCTCAGAAGACATTTTGACTTGTAACAGTAGTTTTATCTATAGAGTCTTTGCCCTCATTGAACCCACATCTATAGCATTGTAATCAGCACCGGAGGAACTACAGTTTAAGGCACTTAAAACTGGCTTCAGCATTTAGCTATTTGGAATAAACAGAAAAAAGATTGGTAGTTTGCATTAGAAGCAACTGACAGGAAAATTAGCGGCACCTGCAGAAACTCAAACATCGTAATTCAAGAATCATAAAAAGAGAGAACAGAATTGCCAGTATTTGAGTCCGTCAACATGAGTGAGCCAGTTGCTAGCCAGGATGCTAACAGGGGAATGTGTGAAGGTGTACTGTATGTTGTGTGTGAATGAACATATGACTGAATGTATACATGTATGAGTATTTAAATCATGTGCATTTGTGTTGTGTGTCTACTTTTATCTCTATGTACACACACTCAATGTGTTTTTGTATGTATATGTCACATTTGTATTGGGATAAACACTCTGTATATGAATCTGTCAACCTGATCGTGTGTGGGTGTGTGTGTCTGTGTCTGTGTGTGTGTGTGTGTGTATTATGTAACTGTGGTATTTAGCAGAGCATGGCCTTAGGCCACATTGTTGCAACTCCATTGACTCAGTTGAAGGCACACTGAGACTAACCAGCACACTGCTCTCTCCATGCTCTCCCTGTGGACTGTTGTGACAGTTTGCATTATACAGACACAAGCTCATGCAGGAGCACTTCCACCAACTTCAACCTCACCTGCAACCCCAGAGGCAGAAGTTGCTGAAAGTTTAGAGAAGTGGTTTGTTTACGGTTTAAATTCCTCAAGCAACTCTGAAACACTGGAAAGTGAACGATTTATAGTCTCTCCTCCCCGTTTGAATATTTATTCAGAAGATACAAATAGCATATAAACACAGCCTAAAACAGTATGCAAGCACACAAAATAGTTGAGATGTACCCAATAGACCCTTGTCATGGAAGACATGTCACAGTAGGAAAAGCCCAGGTTTAAATAACAAAATGAATGATGGCTGAATTCCATTTAGCTGCTTCAGTTTCAGGGTCCTGGTATTGTACATGCTGGCTCACTGTCACACTGTCATGGCTTACTGGGACACCTGAATATAACAGAGCCATCATTAATGTTATTTTTAACACCTATGCTTTTCCTTTTAAATTAAAAATATCTGTTGTGAAAAAGGCCTTTACTACAGGGGATATTACAGAAATTAAACAAAGACTTTATCCTATACAAATCTGTATACATGTAGATTACATTGCCTTATTTAATCTTCATGTCAAGTGGAAGAAAATTTTGGGAAGTGTTGTGCTGGTATTTATACAGTAGATCAATGAAAATGTGAAGCAGTGATGACACAAAAAAGAAAAATATCCAAATATTTCAATTTAACATCTTGGAAAGATTTCTCCGTTCAAGTTGGCCCCAGGGAAACTTTTTTTTTTTTACATGTATTGATACTGAGATATTGATATTGCCATGTTTTCAGCAGAGCATTCACTTGTGGTTATAATGAGAACAGTGTGTTGAGGTCATACGTAATTGTGAGTGGAAGTACTGAGGATCAATAAAATCCTGGTCCAGCAGTCTGAAACATCTGCTGTTTAACCATCATGTTGCTGGTTTGGATCCAGGTTCCAGGCTGGTACAATTACAACAAAGTGGTTTGAGATACAACAGATAAGAGATTCTCTGTGTTCTGCTGAGTTCTGGTGCTGGCATTTTTTTCCCCCCCAGTATTTCCAATGTTTATCTCTGAGTTTGATTTTACACAGCTGTGTGTTTAGATTTAAGGCCACCAGAGCCTCAGAGCAAAGAGGTGACCATACTCAAAATAGCTGAACATGCATAAACACCATCAGGGGACTTAAAGTGCTTAGCAGATGTTGGATTGCATGGAGATCCTTGATTTGAGCTCAATTTATAAAAACCATTATGACCTTTCCTACTATACTTAAAGTTACCCCAGAGCTTTGTTACATCCCAGTAAACTTTAACTGTTTGTTCTGAGTTTGTAAGAACTCAGATCACAGTTTTATTATCCTTGCCAATTTTGGATTGCATCAGACAAAAAAAGGGAGTAATTTTATTCTCTGTAAATCTCTTTCTCTTAAGTTCATTCCAACCATTTTCTTTGACCACAGAGCAATAACAACATGTCTTAGAGGACACATTATATTGGGCCTGTAAGCAGCAGTTCTCGCCATATTTAGAAGAGACTTTTCTTACATTTCAGCCGTCCAACAAACCCAAATACCAGCTTTTGCCTCTTCTCAATCTAAATAGACTTAAAAAGATTTGTTGCTCATAGTTGTTCTGTTTAGAAAGTACTGCTGTGAAATGTCCAGACATAAACTACATCAAATATCAAATCAAAGCCCTGATCAGTCTGCTATCACTTTGGAAGAATTGCCAGATATTATGTGCCAGTGCTGTTTTTCTTCCAATTGTTTTATTGTAAGGACAACAAGTATTGTAAGGACAAATTAGTGACAAACAAACTGATAACTGTGTATTCTGACCGTTTATACTGGGGAAATTGATTTCACAGCTTCTGATATTAACTCCAGTCAATATAGAGCTGTTAATGGTCATCTTGAATTTTCTGTTATTTTGTTCGGAAACTGATTTAACAGCTTGGATTAAATGTCTCGCCTGCTCAAGATTAACTTCCTTCTGTGTTTTGTATCTTATTCCTTTCCATTTTATTCACTTGGCTTCTTAATAGTATCACAATCTGCAGACTGTAAACAACAAGCACTGAAAGAACTCTGAATAGTTCAGGAGGGTGAAGATTCAGAGATTCTTCTGTATTTTGAAACTTTTATGTCTTTTATGTCTCTCCCACACATAAATATTTCATTAATACCCTACCTAGTTCTTTTAAAATGGAGTTGTTCCTCCTATTTGTTCCTATATCCTGACCTGTTGGGGTTCCTCAGGTGAAGTGTGAAGCGAGTTGATTTCAGCAGATTGCATCAGACACAGCCAGTGTGTGACAGTGGATTTGTATGCATGGTGTGTTGTGTGTTGGCAGGTACAGTCCCGATGGGTTTTGCAGAGCTTGTAGACACCACAGTTTAATGGAGACAGGTCCTAAAGAGACAGTGATGTTTGGATTGGATTTGAAAGATCAGTTTTTAGTCAAATAAATGACTTTACAATACTGGGTGTGAAAATATCTGTGGTACTTTGTCTTTCCTTTGTTTGTATCCAAATGACGTGGAATCATAAAGCAATTCTTACTGCAACCAGCACAATCATGTCAAGTGAAACTATAAACAAAGTGAGGTTGAAGTATGTGTGCAGCGTGTGTGTGCACATTTTTTGTAATGTATTTGGGTGTAACATATGTATGCCTTCATGTGTATTTCATATAATATAATAAACTATATATTTCATTTTTTTCAAATATTTTGACACTCTGACAATGATCATGAATGATTTATTAAATGATTCAACCTGCAGTATATCCATCTATTTGCATGAAATAAACTAAAGAGTTGACAATCTCCTCTCAAGAAAATCAACAGGATGTTCACTTTTTGTTGCTTTAGCAAGTGACCCGAACTGACAAAGTCCTCTTGCAGCTGTGGTAATTATAACGGAAGTGATGGGAGGAAAGTAGTAAATTAGAGAGTGATAAAGTCCATTTAATGAAGAGGTCGGGGAGAATGGACGGCTCAACAAACTATTGGCCTGTAACACAAGTGTGGGTCAGTATTGGTTGACCATGACCAGCCATTACCCTGATCATCCCCTAACATGATCATTCTTGTAGCCATGACAAAGAAGGTCCACTGATATGAACAAAGCAGTAATGCTGCATTCACATGGATATAGGCAGACAGTAGATGGCAAACCAGACATCATTTTAGTGGACGAGAGCTGGACAGTAAAATTATGTCAGGCTGGCAGAGAATACTGGTAACAGTAGACAGCATTGTCATCAAAAGTTAAAATATTTTAACTTTTTACAACCAGATGTAGCTCCCTCGCACAAAGAGAAAACATGGGTGATCTGGACAACAAGAAGCTAATAATCTTAAGGGATACACCAAGTGCAGTTCTCCTTTCACTATCCACATTGGAAATGAATGAATGACCTTATGTTTTGGAGGGACTTTAACATTAATTTTAAGTTTACAATACAATATTAAGAGAAAGCTGCATTTTATAGCTATATGCATTACTAGAATAATTACATAAAATAATAGACACAAAATAATTTTATTTAATATATTATTCCATTCTTTGTAAACAATACGCAATCACCATAACAACATAGCATCATGCATGTTTCGTTTTGCTGTCCCGCCATTGTGTCGGACTGTTTGTTTTTCCTGTGCCGTCCAGAAGTTGTCCGTCTGCCATCTACCATCTGCCTGAATCCACATGAATTCAGCATAAGTTTAACCCAAATCAAACCACAACATTTACCTTTAACAAGTGCATAGACCAACACGTAACATATTTTGGATTAGTGTTACCACTTTAATCTTATCACTTTAATGACAATTTATTTATTGTGTTGTAAGAGCTTCTTTTAGCTACTTTTGTAAAGTCTTAGATCATTTATCTATTGTGTTTATCATGATATGAAATCTTAATTTTATTGTATACTAAGGAGTACCACAAGGCTTTGCTCTGGGCCCATTACTATTCTTTTTTCATGTTGCCTATATATGAAATAATCCATAAACTTTATTCATTTATTATGATGGTCATCGATTATCCTTAGCATTCCACAAATATTGACAGTCAGTCTATCCATAATGTAGGATTGTTGGTTCAGGCTCAGTCCACAGTCTATCTGGTGTCTCTGCCGGACTAAATAAAGGTTTTTAACATAACTCCTCTCTTCGCTCTGCCTAAGAGTGCCGACTACATTCCCTTCATACATTTTTCATTAGGAGCACCTTAAGGTTCCCTGGACTTACTGCATCAAAACATGAGTTAGCACTTGGCCTTTTCATTTTTCTCAGTATGATTTCCTCCTTGGAGAATCTAGTCTGTGGGCTCCTCTCCACTGTGTGAGCCGTTTTCATCATACACTAGTATGCCAGCTGTTTACAATTTATGAGATGATCAATGTGGCTGAGAGGATAATTGCTGATCACCACACCCTCCTATTAACATCATACTTTACCAATTCTTTCGCACATAATATCAACAGAGGCAAGTAGTGAACTTGGATACACAATGTCCTTGCACACATGATGACACCCATGTTGTTGTAAGGTTAAAATACAGCCTTTGAGTTGTATGTGTGGGTTCATATCTGTGTGTGGCGATTTCTTTATTAAGATAATTTCAATGCTTGGGGGAGGAATACAGTGCCACATTATTGTCCCTGCAACATGGAGCTCAAACAAAAACAAATTCTCTATCTGCTTCCTCCCCCTCCTGCTCCTTCTTACCAGTTCTTTATCACCTGCCGTGATAACTGTCACGATCTCCTCATGTTGTATTTTTAGCCACAGACCATGCTCTATGTACCTGTGATAATATGTGACAACTGTTTTGTTTAGGGACAGAAATAAATGTATGTTGTGTCTGTCCCAGTGCTTAATACATACAGCACACCTAGCAAGGCTGAACCCATTCTGAAAAAAGGATTCCAACTTTTTAATCTTACCCAGAGCTGATGTCTCTCTCCCTCGGGCAACATAACCAAGGAAAGTCTGCTGACTGTTCGTAAAGTCAGTAAAATAGGTTTTGCTTCGGCTGCAGGTGGAACTCTGCTTGTCAGACTCAAAGATATGGGTGATAAATTTTTCCTGGGCAGAACTTAACCTGCTTTGCTAATGTAGCTGCCTTTTCCACACAATGTTTACATGGAATATGAGCTTGCCACTGAACGCCTCAGTGGACAGAGCAGCAGAGCAGTCATTAGTGTGAGTAGTTTTTATAATGTGAGTCACAGTATACCCCAAACAAAGTCAAATGTAACATGTTTTTCAAAGGCTCTCGCAAGCAGCTCCTTCTTTTGAGCATCACACACTCTTCCTTCTGTAGACTTGAAAGGTGAAGCTCGCTCCTTTGCAGAGGACGGCAGCTATAGTCAGCTTGGTTTCAGTTACAATGGATTCAAACAGTAACCCACTCTGAAGGCAAAAAAATAAAAAATAATTTAATTTTCAAACTCCTCTTGCACTGCAATCTAGTTCTTCACAGTCTATTAATGTGTTAATGTGTTCCAATCACTCATATTTTAGCCAAACATTAATATACTGCTTATATTTCAGCCCTCACTTTTACACTCAATTCTAAATGGATTATGGGATATTTTGGTTAGTTTAACAATACTAACCCACAATATTAAGCTTTAAGAATAAAGAATATTTACTATTTTTGCATGCAAGAGAATTAAAAGATATAGTCATGCCCGAGTATTGAGCAATTATTTGAATGTAATATTTGATTAAGAAGACAAGTGTTTGTGACTATTCCCAAGCATGCCAGCCACCAATACATACAAGAAACTTCACACTGATAGACATACATGACAAATCAATCACTGAAAGGTCTTTACTTCCGCAGTGAGATGACACCATCCCCTGTTGTGCAATTCTCATTATGTGTCTCATCTTCACCTGTAAGTGATACCAGCTCTTTATAAAGCCTGAGGATAAACAGTAGCGAAGCACCAATAAATCCCTCCTCAAGCAATTACAGCAAGGGGCCTTCTTTAAAAGCCCTATCAAAGAGATAGGCGGTGTTGTTTTCATCTGCTGTTGCATAATGACACTTAACAGATGTAGCACTGAATGGACGCCGGCAGAGAGGCCACTTGATGCTTTGTTTTGCTGATTTCTGCATCCATTGTGGACAAAAGAGAAGATTTGTTTCTAGGGAACCAAGACACGTTTTCACAGGTGGACAGTCTTAAAAAAGTAATGCAAGAAAGGATGTTGTTGTATTATTGGTGCATTGTAAAAAAAAAAAATTATGATAATTTAATTTTTTATAATTTAAGACACTATTGGCGCCAAGGAAATGTGTTCACATTTAGAATTATCTGCTATGATGTACATGTAGAATTGAAAATTCTGACTTTCATTTCAGTACACTACAGGTTTTGAACATAAATAAGTATAGCTGCATCAGCAGTTTGGAGGAACAAGCAAATCACATCTAAGTGCATTGTACAAAGTCACAGTGAGGATTTGTTTTCCCTCTGAGAAGTTTGATTGTGACTGATGAAACCATTGTAGCAATATTGATCACTTTGTGTGTTTTCTGCTAGCTTTGTCAAGTTGTCACATTGGAATATTCATTATTCAATAACTACTATTAGAAACTGATTCTGCCCTTACCAAAATGAACTCAGTTATTGTAAATTATTTGTACACTAATTTAGAGTGCATGGTCTTAATCACCTGTATGTGAGCCTTTGATCCATAGATGATAAGTGTTTTATAACATACAAATTGATTGGACTAAAAAACTCGGAGGACGCATTCCACACATGCGCAGTAGATCGGCGTCTACAGGAACACAACGTTGTGACACAACAAATTGCAGGTACGCGGATGTCCGCACAGAGCCCACGCGCGCACCCTCTGATGACGAAATTTACGTCACGCTGACCCCAGCAGACTCTCGCAGAGGATGTCCTGATGAGTCCAGAGAGCTCAATTCAAGTCCTTGAGGCACTCGTACACTCCCATAAACTCCATTCCCTATGCTGATATAACACATAATTATACATATCCAACCATCAACCAAGTTAGACTCATTATGTGTCATTTTAAAAGATCTTTATTCCATCAGTTGTTAATAGTGAAATATCTGCTGTGACATCTTTTAGTGGGATGTGCAAATGCAAGTTTTCTGTCCTGTGTCATCACCACTCTGCTCATTTCAGTACATTGTGCTGACAGTTTTCTGTTTACACAGTGAAACTGCCACTTATCAGGAGCAGAACAATGACATGTCTGGACATTTCTAGAGTCAGAACCACCTGGTCCCATCAACCTGATCTCATCAAAGAAAGCTGGTGGTTACAGGAATGACGTGACCTTTTCTTCATAAAGGTTTCCCAAAATTAGTGCCACCCATTTAACATCAATTAGCTGATGTGCTTTGGCTTGTGTTCAATTAAATCAATCACTACTACACCAAAGAGGTGGAACCATGAACTCTAAAGGACCTAATCTCACTGTTGCAGAAACCCACACACTGCTGGAGGGTGTTGGGTGCCTTGATGTCTCAATAGTAGGATGTTTTAATTCTACTAATGGCGGAAAAGTGATTAACAAAAAGAAAAAAAGACTTTTGATTATCCAGCCCAGGTTGAAAACTACAGAGCATTTTCACTCCTGTCCTTCCTATCAAAAATACTTGAGCACACAGTCTTTAACCAAGTCTCCTTTAATCTTCTGAGAACAACCTGTCCAACCCGAATCGGTCCGGCTTTAAGCGGGGGCACTCTACCAAGACTGCACTCCTATCGGTTATGGAATCACTGCGTTCGGCTAGAGCTGCTGATCAATCCTCAGCTCTATTGCTGCTAGAACTGTCAGCTGCCTTTGACATGGTTTACCTCCAAATCCTCCTCTCCTCACTCACTGAGCTTGGTATCTCAGGATCTGCCTTACGCTGGTTGACGTCCTACCTCTCAGGGAGATATTTTAGAGTATCTTGGAGGGGAGTGTCCAAGCCGCACAGCTTATCCACAGGGGTTCCTCAGGGATCAGTGCTTGGTCCCCTTCTCTTCTCAATATATACCACCTCACTTGGCGCAATAATCCGCTCCCATGGTTTCTCATACCATTGCAATGTTGACGATACCCAGCTCTTCCTGTTGTTCCCACCAGAAGACCACACAGTCTTGGCTCGGATCTTTGCATGCCTTGCCAATATATCGGCATGGATGAAAGAACGCCAACTTCAACTTAACCTCTCTAAGACTGAGCTCCTTGTCATCCCAGCTAGTCCCTCTATACAACGACAGATCAATATCCAGCTCAAATCAACCCAACTCATGCCTACAAAGTCTGCCCAAAAGTTGTGTGTCATGATTGATAACCAACTAACCTTAAAGGTTCACGTGGCCTCAATTGCTTGGTCGTGTCGATTTACCCTGTACAACATCAGGAAGATCAGACCCTACCTGTCTGAGCATGCAGCACATCTCCTGGTACAGGCTCTCGTAATATCACGCATTGACCACTGCAATACCTTACTGGCAGGTGATCCAGAACACAACAGCACATCTGGTCTTCAACCAGTCCAAAACAGCACATGTCACTGCACTGTTCATATCCCTCCACTGGCTCCCAGTTGCTGCCCACATCAAATTCAAAACCCTGACACTCGCTTACAAAACAGCAACTAAAACAGGTTCCACCTACCTTAACTCCCTCATTCAGGTCTACACACCGGTCCTGAGTCGCTAGCCAGACTCTTCTCTTCTGTAGTTCCCCAGTGGTGAAATGAGCTGCCAAACTCTGTTTGATCTGTTGATCAGTCCCTCTTAATCTTTAAGAAATAACGAAAGACCCAGCTCTTTTGCAAACACTTCTGCACTTGATGGACTGAAAAAAAATCTTATTCTATACATTCTATGCACTCTATGCATTGCCTCTGTGCACCACCTGTTGGCACCTATGTCCTATCGGACTCAAACTTAACTTTATAGCACTTACTCGTGTTGTTCTCTCCTTGACTAGATCTCTGCTTGTGGTGTATCAGCTCTCAGATGTACGTCGCTTAAGAGAGAATCTGTAAGTTTAAGAAAGTCTACAGCAATTACACAACAAGAAGTCACCAAAGAGCAAAGTCAGGGCAAAGGGTGGGGCACTGATGCAAGGTTACAAGGTTAAGAGGCACAAAAGTTACAGAGAACGTTGTCTTAAAGCACAGCTTCACTGATTTTCAAGTAGATTCCTGTGGTTCTAATGTGAGTGATACATACTGCGTACATGAATGACATTAAACTTTAATCCGTACTTCCTCTGTGACCTCAGCCTGTAATGTAAATATGATGAAAATAAGTCAGATAAATAAGTGCACTGCATAAACAGATGTGGTATCTTGCATTTTGGTTCCTGTATTTGTCAGTTCCTGTCAGGTCAAGCTGAGGTTACTGTACATTTCTTGAATAGTTATGAACAGTCATCCAGATGCACAGACTAGCAGACATTACACATCAGTTTTACTTGAAAATCAGAAAGTGTCTTCCGGTAGAAAGCAGGCAGGAATTTGCAGATGAAAACTGCTCATTGGACAAGACAGTGACTCATATTTACTGAGAACTGAGGTTTCACTATCACTCAGTTACTGGGACAATCAGCTGTCTTCCGTAAAGTGTTTATCAACCCATTTTGCAGGAGTTGTGAATAACTGTAGTAACAAGTGTATTGTGACGAACACCATACTTGCCAAAAAGCTTCCACTGTCATTGTGCTGCCATGAGTGTATGTTACTGCGAAGCAAACATGCGGCACCCTGAGGGTCAGCTGGCACAGAATTAAGTCACACTGATTATAGACTCCAAAAGTTTCCTTACAGTCAGCAGAACGTTCTGGTAGCCAGCAGGAGGAGGATACTGAAAACTAACACATGAAAGCTGTGTTTATTCAGTGGTGCTATATATTCTCATTCTCATAACATTCGCAGCAGCAGGCAGAGGTGACATTAGTATTACTCACTATGCAGACTGCCACCGGGGGTCAGTTTGTTGTGTTATAGCCAAAATGCTAAATTTGAGATTGTCTTGTCTGTCCTCTCTCTCTGGAAGAACAATAAATAAGCCGAATTTTTTTTTAATATACTGTAGATCTCATACTGGTGATGTTCTGTATGTTTTCATATTGTTAACAAATCCAATAAAAAGACCAAAACGACTCCTACAACACAGTAATGTTTTTTTTCTTTTATCTTTTTATTGTCAGGAATCATTTGTCTTGTATATGTGAGGGTATGTACACATAGTATATGAATGTTTAGTGCATTGTTTTAATATGCATGAAAGTTCATTCAAACTTTGGCATCAGTATGTTTGACAAAATAATCTCAACTCAAGGTCCACTTCGTAGCTCTTTCTGAGCTTTCAGCTGCATATGACAGTTGTCCCCAGCAAATGGAGCAAGCTCAGACTTCCTAAGACAGACTGACCTAAGCGTGGCACATCGATCACATGTGGGGGAGGGGGCATAATGACTTAATTGTAGGAAAACCACATGTGTTTCTAACAATGTTGGGCACTTAACTTAGTTACATTAATGTGATTACTTTTTCGGTGTAAGGGAATAAGTGCTGTAATGGATTACAATTTTAAATTCAGTAATTA
This sequence comes from Thunnus albacares, assembly GCF_914725855.1. Lineage (NCBI taxonomy): Eukaryota > Metazoa > Chordata > Actinopteri > Scombriformes > Scombridae > Thunnus > Thunnus albacares. The sequence continues at coordinate 16,707,016 of NC_058114.1, read as the reverse complement.
CAATTCAAAAATTTGGGGGTCTACTTGTTTGCTTTTTAACCGGTAGATGGATGGAGGGTTGATATCATTTTGGTCTGTGTGCGTTCAGTGCTCAGACTGGTCTGATACGTGCTTGCTTGGTGTGTTTAGCTGCCACTGAAAGTGAGGAAATGCAACTCTAGATAACACCAAAGTTGGTCACTGGGGTTAACATCCATCTTTTGCTGTTGATTAATTAGTGAAGTAATGTGAGTAATTGTGAGAATGATGAGCAAGTGCACCTCGAAAACAGATGTGGTGTCTTGCAGTTCAGTTCCTGTATTTGTCAGTTTCTGTTAAGTCAAGCTGAGGTTACTGTACATTTCTCGAATAGTTATAAACAGTCATCCAGATGCACAGACTAGCAGACATTACACGTCAGTTTTACTTGAAAATCAGAAAGTGTCTTCCGGTAGAAAGCAGGCAGGAATTTACAGATGAAAACTGCTCATTGGACAAGACAGTGACTCATATTTACTGAGAACTTAGAATAAGGTTTCACTATCACTCAGTTACTGGGACAATCAGCTGTCTTCCGTAAAGTGTTTATCAACCCATTTTGCAGGAGTTGTGAATAACTATAGTAACAAGTGTATTGCGATGAATGCCATACTTGCCAAACAGCTTCCAAAGTCATTGTGCTGCCACTAGTGTGTGTTGCTGTGAAGCAAACATGCGGCACCCTGAGGGTCATCTGGCACAGAATTAAGTCACACTGATTATAGACTCCAAAAGTTTCCTTACAGTCAGCAGAACGTCCTGGTAGCCAGCAGGAGGAGAGCACTGAAAACTAACACATGAAAGCTGTGTTTATTCAGTTGTGCTATATATTCTCATTTTCATAATGTTCACAGCAGCAGGCAGAGGTGACATTAGTATTACTCACTATGCAGACTGCCACCGGGAGGTCAGTTTATTGTGTTATGGCCAAAATGTTAAATTTGAGATTGTCTTGTCTGTCCTCTCTCTCTGGAAGACGCAGCGGATTTAATGCAATAGCAGACATTTTGTCTTAACTGTAGGACATGTTGCTATTATGTTGGGCAGTAAAACATAACTTAGGGATTGCAATTTTAAATTCAGTAATTCAGTAAAAAAATTTGGTTTCAACTTGTTTGCTGTTTAACAGGTAGTTGGATGGAGGGTTGATATCAGTTTGGTCTGTGTGCATTCAGTGCTCAGACTGGTCTGGTACGTGCTTCCTTGGTGCAGATAGGAGAAATGAGATTCTAGGTAACACCAAAGTTGGTCACCGGGGCTAACATTTGTCTTTTGCTGCTGCACAATTAGTGAAGTAACGTGAGAAATTGTGAGTGATTACCTTTTTAAAATAGTATGCCCAACATTGGTTACTAATGACACACTTCCTAATCTCACTTCCTAATCTTTGTCTATTTCAGTTGATCTTACCCAGGAAAAATCCTAAATGCAAAAAATGTTTTTGATTTGTTTGGGATAGACAGAAGAAGAGCTGGTTACTTTGCATGAGCAGTGACTACCGAACAGACAAAGAACAGAGTGTCACTTACAGGATAAAAACTCAAACAGTGTGAACAGAAATTCATATGAAAAGGACGTCACAGTCCTGTTTAATAATGAAAGTCACAGTCATCCATTAACTGACACAATGTTATGCAAAAGCAGATATATATTTGGCTCTTATGTCCACCTTATTCATATTCTAAGGTAGTCAGACACAATGTTCAGGTTTGACTCTAGAAACAGCCCCTGAACCCCCACCTGCTTGCTCACTTGGTGTTTACGATGATAAGAGTATCAGCTGTGTTCCTAAAACATGTCTGTAAAATAGTGTGCTGAAGTGGAATAGAGATTATATATTTCCCAGAGGCCAACGTCTGTCTCACAGATGTCATGTATTAAAGTATCAGAAAACATCCAGACTGATCTTTTTAGAAAACGTGAGAAAACATCCATTCTGAGTACACTCTGAAACGTTCAGAGTCAATGTCTTTAGGGGCTCAACCGCTTCTAATGTCTCTCCTTGCAGTTTATTCTTGAGTCGAGATTTAAAAGAAGTGAAGTCAGGACCCCTGTGCTAATCTTTGACTCCTAGTCCTCTACTTAAACCTGGCTGCTGCTAAAAATACTCCACACACGCTACCTAGAGACACACCCCTCACAGCCACACCACTTACCACACGCACACATTTCCTTGGAATAAGAGTAGATTCTGGTGAACTTGTTGGTTACTGCGAATGCGACCACTAATGACAGTGGCAGAAAAAAACACCTCAATGACACAGACATGATGCAATCTGCCAGTGGAAAGGGCAGATGAGGGCGACTGGAGGGTAGCCAGTTTGATCCTTCAGAGAAAATATGGGCCGGGATGGTGAAGAAGAAACACTCCTCACAGGACAACACCTGCTGAGGTGTCCTTGTGACCCAGTGTGACTGTATGAGTGTTAAACAGAGGTGACTTGCAGAAGAAAAACATGTAAAATTATAAGATTTCAAATAAAATGTAAAATAAAAGCTAAGAAAGGTTAAATAGAGCTCATAACGACTTCAAACCTTTCATGTTAATTAAACAAAAAAGATGCTGAGTCAGCTGTATTGCCAGCAACATTATAATGCACAACATCCTGTAATTTCAAAGGCTCTTTGTGTTGAATTTGATCAAAAACAGCAATCCATTATTGTCCAGTTTTAAACAAAGCCCTGGGGTTCACGACCAGGTTGTTGTTGCCAAAGGCTGCGCTGATTTAAACACCTCTGGAGGGCTTTTTCCGGAGCCACTGAGGACACGAGCCAGAGCCAGGAGCAGACGGGAGTTGAGCTCCTCTGCTTTCTTTCTTCTTGCTCTTGGTTGCATCCTGAGGCCAGGCGGCGGCTGGAAATAGCCCAGACATGCAGGCCAAGTCGGTGCAGAGCGCTGTTGGTGTTGTCTCCTGTAAGACTTCCTCAGCCATGCCGCTAATCAGCACAGACAGAGGAGGATGCAGGACAGGAGCCAGACACAGATCAGGCTCCACTGGGTGGAGCAGGCGACGGGAGTGTGCATGTGTCTAAGTGTGTGGGTGTACAGTAGATCTGGGCCTGCATGCATGATTACCTGCCTGCATGTGTGCATTAGTAACTTTGTACATGTAGTACTTGTAGACAGGAGACAAGGGAGTGGCACGATTCAACTTGCATTCTCCCATCTCTAACACACCAACTAAGTATATTTATTTAAGTACTGTACTTAAGCACAATCTCAGCTATTTTCTGATACTTGTACTTCTACGCCACTACATAAGATATCATCAGGGAAATATTGAACTATTTACTCCACTACATTTATCTGACCTCTGTAATTACTAGTTACTCATTAGATGTTACATTTAAATGATGAAACCAGTGGTTCACAACCTTTTTGGCTCATGACAGAGTAGCAGGTTCTGTTTGGGGTCCTCTAAATGTCCCCTCTAAACTTCTCAAATGGTTTTGTTTAAATAATTGTTCAAGGTGTTAAGAGGTAAATGTATCTAATTATTCACAAAAATCAAAGACACAACTGTTTGTTTCCCCACCCATCGAACAAACATGTTGATTAGCAACGCAGTTAATCTGATTAGAAATGGTACAGAGATGCCTGGTAGTGAGAAAGTACTTTATTCAAGTTCATTTCACTTCCTCTTATAACGCCTACAATCACTCACTAAATCAAAAAAAGGTTTTTCAACTCAAACACATCATCCATCCATGAAGATTAGAATCTGTTTCACTGGGCTCCACACAGCCAATTACAGTGCTGACCTTTTTCTCTGACCTCCTCTCTCCTCCTAACAATGAAATATGAAGGTACTGAGTATGTACTTTTCAGTTCTGATTTTAAAGTGAAAGTGTTTTTAAACATTTACTTCCACCAGATGACTAAACTGTGTGCTTTGGTATTTCTACGTGTAGTTTTGCCCAAGGAGAAATACTTGCAGCAATATCAGATTCCCATTTTGTGACTTCCGGAGGACATCAGATGTTTTTGTCTCAGTTCTCTGGTTTCTGGTTTCATTACAGATTTGTACTTGTTGAAGAATTTCTGGCACGTGGACTGCCTAATGCAAACAGTTTGACACTTTTATTATTTCCAATTTCCAAAACATGTCTACATTTGCAGACTTGTAAATGTAAGCATTCTTACTGATGCACAGTGACACCAGATGAAGATTTGTTTTCCTTTTCACTCCACATTTGACTGATTCCAGAGTTCACAAAACATCATAAAACATAATAAAACTGTAGATTTGATACCAGGAACTTTTTTTTCAGATTGCACAAGGCAGTTAAGATGGTGAAACTGAGAGAAACATGAGATAATTCAAATATACATACAGATGCAAGTTGTGATGAGCGGGGTTCAAGCATAATATGATAATTTGACCAATTAAGTGATTTCTTTGCTGCTTTAATCTGGAGTGTGTGTGATTATGATGATCCTCGTTTTCAACATGGTGACTGCTTTTCTTTGCATGTCAGTTTAAATTCTTGGTCTATAAAGTGTACATATTTGAGTAATAAAGTTTTCCCTATATTGACACTTAGATTCGGAAAAAAATTGATGGATTCTGGCATTTCAGCATTGCAGTTTCAGAATTAAAGAATATTAAAGGACCAGTGTGTAAGATTTAGTGGCATCCAGCGGTGACGTTGTGGATTGCAACCAAATGAATACCCCTCCCCTCACCCTCCCCTTCCAAGTGTGCAGGAGAACCTATAATACCGGCTAAGCTTGCGAAAAACGCAAAAGCCCCTCTCTAGAGAACTCTAGGTTTGTCCGTTCTGGGCTGCTGTAGAAAAATGGCGGTGCAACATGGCAGGCTCCGTGGAAGAGGACCGCTCCCTATGTAGAATTAAAGGACTCATTCTAAGGTAACAAAAACACAACAATTCTTATTTTCAGGTGATAATACACTAATTAAAACATACTTATGAATATTATATTCCATTTCTGCCAAGTCTGTTCAGCTAGATACTACTACATTCTACACACTGGACCTTAAATTAGCCCAGGCTTTAAGGGGTACTGCATCATCTGTTCCTTTGTTTATCTGTGTGTCAGATATGATAACAGAACTGGAGCTTACTCTTTGTCAATCCCTGTGGATAAGACTGTCAGCTACGTGATTAAAAGTAAACACAGAAGGCCAGTGTTTAGAGCTCCTTCACACTTCCCGACTGGCAGTTCTCCAAGGTTCTCAGCTCTGTTTTTGCATTTGTGCAAATATTTTGAGAGGTGTTCCTTGTAATAATCCTGAAAATCAGTTAATTATCTCCCCAGAGCCATTGTCTTATCCTGTTGACTGAACCAAGTCTGCGCAGTACAAAATGTGAGTGGAAGTTCACTTTTTAAATTTCCGAAAAGTACGGCGCCACCTCCAGCTGACGCTGCAGTCCTGTGTGTGTGTGTGTGTTGAGGTCAGCTGATCCTCTTGGAGGGAAAGAGGTCGAGGCACACACACGCACACACTAAGCCACAAACACAGTCCAATTTGTTCTCTTTATCTGCAGTGCAGCGAGTGTGTGAGAGATGATGAATGAACTGAGACAAAGAGTGATAAAGAAAGACAGAGATGGCAGATGATAGGGCGGAGGACATTAAAAATAATCATACACTCACTAAAAACACGCATACTGAATTCCTCTGCCCTGTTTCCTGTTTACAGCATGGTGACGGCTATTTTTGTCTACTAGATGTATTGAAGCGAGGCCGTCAGCTTTGACAATAGAACACAGTGTGAAGTTGAGAGACAAAACACTTAAAAAACACAAACACAACAGTCATTTCTTATCCATTTCCTGTTTGTTAAAGTGAATCAAATTCAGCTTTTAATTAAATTTGAACTTGACCATTAATTCATTCATCTTATAACTAGTTTAAACAATAGAAGGTCAGACTTTATTTCATTGGTCCCATATAAATCCTTATTTCATCAAAGGGAACTGATATGTGAATTCTTAGAAAAGTTTCTGGGAGGGACTATGAAGTTTAGAGAGTAGTGTTCAGCTGGTTCGCTTCCATTAAGCACATTTCAGTTTCAATTTTTGTCAATGCACAGCTGGTTAGCTTAACATGCAAAAAATACAGAGAAGAAAGTGTCCAATAATAGATTAACATTTACTTTGTTTTTTTGGTTAAAAGGAATAGTTTGGCATTTTAAAAAAAGTCTATAGATATCTATACATAGCCACAGGAAGTAGGCGTGCTGCAGGTGCTGCAGCACCCCCCATTTTCACACCTCATCTCTCCCAGTCCCACGATATGTTAGTATATATATTAAATTATCACAAGCAACGCAAGCTTTCCAGTTGGTTTCATATAATATTGTGTAGTGTCTTATAACATTTTGTCTGTATTGACCTGTTGTGAAAGGAAGGTTTGGTCTGGATTCAGACAACCTCCAGCTTTAACAAAATACTAACATTCAAATGCAGTTTTCAACCAACAGTAGCACTTTAAAAATGTAGTATTATCTAATATTATAAACATGTTGTTTTCATATTATTGTTTCATATTGTTTGGTGCATTTGCTGTGGCATATGTAGCAATGTAATATTCTAATAATATGTGTATTAAAGTGTTTTTGATCAAGCAAATTTTCCTTTTATATTGTGAGAGTTTGGGGGGATTTGCGTGGCTATGGTAGGATAAATATGAGGCCATCACCAGCAGCCGCTTAGCTTAGCTTATAAAAGGAAATGAGGAAAAACAGCAAACAAAAATTACGGGACTCCCAAGAGCTGTATTATAGTGTATATTTAATGCTACATCCACAAGATAGTCTGCAATAACTGACTGAATTTTAAAGAGCAGAAAATCTATTGAGCCTTCATGAAGGGACTGGCTAAGGTTCTTTGTTTTTTTTCCTTTTTTGCAGCAGACATTGAAAACAGAAGGAGGAAAATGTTCTTGCTCTATATTTGGAGGTGGGTCAAAGGTGATGTGGGAGGTTGAAGAGTGCATTTCACTGAATCAAGGAAAACGCTTCAGTACAACAGTCTGTTCTAGCCCCGCTGCCGTCCACCATGACGCCTGTTTATCTATCACACTTCCTGTGTCTGTATGCTGGAGCCCACTTGTGTTTCAGTGTGTGTGTTTTTGTGTGTGTGTGTGCATGTTTGACAGTTTTTATCTACAGTAAGTCTTTATATTTTTTCCTGAACACATTACTCTTTTTCTGTATCTGTTTTTAATGTCAATCTTTGTCTCAGTCACACACAAACACACACACACACACGTGCAGCATACACCCATTCCAGCAGATAAATCATAGCATTGTGAGCGTGTCACCTCAGACCCTGGAGGCTGCAGTTTTAGCATATTTCTAATGAGTAGAAAGAAGAACTGAGAGGATGAACAACAAGGGATCACACACACGCACACACACACACACACACACACATACACACATACACACACACACACACACACACACACACACACACACACACACACACACAAGTCACACTTTTACGTTTAAAGACACCTGAGAAAAGCAACAAAAACCCAGCCTACTATCAGCTACTGAGGGAGTAAAATACAAGATCAGGCACACACACTTAAAAATGCATCAGTGTACATACTCATACACACGATATGTACATACTGACATGTGCATAAACACTTATATGTTCACACACAAAATGCAATAAGAGGATAATTATGTTGTTTTTATTATTGTACTTTTTACTTGTTGCACCTTTATAGACAATATATTTATATACAGTAGATCTTTGGACTCATATGATATGTCATATAAACATTTTTTTCACTGTTTATTTATTGTTCTTTGTTGTGTTGTTGTTCTTGTCCATGAACAGATTTTGATTCTGATACAGATTCTGAATGAATACACCTGACAACCTACGTATAATATGTACACTTGTTGTACTGCTTCAGTAAAGAGCAAAATTCTGATTATTATACTGAAACTCTGCACCAGGTAGTTTCATGCACTGGCAGCTCTGAGTGGCCATGGGAGTTCTGCGTTAGAAATTATTTAAGAAGACATCACCTGATCAGAAGTCATACTCATGATGTCAGCAAAATGTGCACAACTCCAGTCTAAATTTCTGACAGAATAACAGGTCAGCCAGCTCTATGCAGCTTTCTTAGAGAGTGCACATTGACAGGCTCCAGTGAAAGCAGAAGTTACAGTACCTTTTTTGAATTTTGGAAAGTCTGACGGACTTTTTAATCAAGATCTTATGCAAAATGAGAGAGGAAGCAAAAACATCGTTATACAGTAAACTGATCCAGCAATGCCACCTGTTCAACTTTTTTGCATTTTTGGATACACTTTTGGATTTTTCACTGAGGTTTTGTTTACAATAGAACCAATGTCATAAAATATGGCAAATCTCTAGTGTCTAATTTTGAGATGAGTGTTTGATAAGTGTTTATTTAAAAATCTTTCCTTGTGTTATTCTTGTGGCTCAGTTTACGAAGTCACATATCAAATAACTGCAGGTTCCTGACGTCCCAATCTGGCCCAGAATCAATCTCACATATATGAGCTGACTGTCTTTTTAAGTCAGTATAAACATTTAACTCCCCAATGAAGACAAAAAATGCTAAGAAAAATAAAAATCCTTCCAAGCGCAGATTTGAATGTGTATGTAGCAAGTGTTATCAACAAAGGTCTGTGATTACCCATGAACCCATGTTCATGGTTGATTTAAATGGTTTAGCACACACTACAGTATCTCTGGTTTCATTATCCAGCTTCACTGGTGAATGCAGGTCTGCTCGGCTTTGGTGTGATAATTATTATGCATTTCTATTACTATATGGATTACTATACTTTTAATGTTAAATTATTACAGGATTATAACATTATAATAGTCCCTTTAACCATAAATTATTCTATTCTCTCTTTTGAAGATACTTGAAAATGATTGTTGTGTGCAGTTTGTTGCATTAGCTTGAAGGGAACATATCATGCTTTTTGTGATTTTCTGTTCATTTTATACTGTTATGATGTCAGATACCTATGTTAAACATGTTCAAAGTTCCAAAACTTGAGATGAATGTATATAAAAATTCTCCCTAAAATTCAAAAGCCCAGGCTTCGGCCTGCTCTGAACACTTCGTTTGCAATGTTCCTTCCCCTTCCTCCTCATGATGACATCATATTGTTTGTACATGCCCACAAATTGCTGTCCACACTGCAGCCTTCTTTGCTAAGGTTGTTCACATTGTCCACTTGCATATTTCAGATTGGATTCAGGCTCGAACATGTACAGATGTATTTGAGAAGTTTCCATTTTGAGAAAAGAGCAAAAAAAAGAAGTGAAATCTTACTACTACTGTTTGTTCCTGCAGCTCGGGAGGCTGCATGAACAAACAGTAGTAGTAAGTAGTCTGCCGAGTGGCTGTTTCCGGTAGCTAACCAATTAGAACAGAGTGGGCTCATCAGGAGAGGGGCCTTAAAGAGACAGGAGCTAAAATGTCCTGTTTAAGACTGAACTGAAGGACTGCATAAAGGACCAGTATAAAATAAATAAGTAATAAGTAATGAATTTTTTTTTTTTTTTTTTTTTTTTTTTTACTGTAAATCATGCAACGTTATTCCAGTAGAGGCCCAGAATATAAACATAGACCAGGAAATGTACATGATGCATCCCCTTTAATAACGTGACCAAATAAACAAAAGAAATCCTGTGAAGTTGCACACCACTGGAACATGCCAGTGTCCCAATGGTGTGCCTGGTGTTTTCTCTGATTGTGTCTTTGTGGAGAGACACAGAGAAAACACTAGGGGGATCACCCTCACACCCACACAATCTTCCTTAAGCTCCTCCAACCCCAACCCCCTGCCCTCCCCCTCCTTCTTTTCCCACACAGCAGCCAAACAGGCAGAAGCTCAGCGACAGCCTGTTCACTGCATCAGATACCCGGTTGGGTATCTATTTTTAAACTCATGCTTGTATATTGGGCAGAGTCAGCTTTGTGTGTTTCTTAGTGCTGAGCTCTGGCTTTTGCAACACAAATGCTGTAAACCCATGTTTCCCATCCAGCCGCGGAGATAAGAGAGTTTCTGCTATTCTGGCAGACAGGGAGCCTCTGCACAACAACAATGAGCCCCGCTAAAGACACACACAGCTCCGACACATGCAAAACAAACACGCACATTCTCACGCACATTCTTTAAAGCTCTCTGTAAACATGAGTGTGTGTGTGTGTACATGTACATCGTCTCTCCCACATACACACACAAACATAAACAAATGAACAGGCTATCGTTATTATTTTTTGACCAAAGCTGCTGATATCAAGTATTTTTAAATTTGCCCCTTCTGAAAAATGACAGAATCTTCCATAAAATGTTATTTTTGCTAGGGTGGAAAATCTACAAATTACACTGAGGATATCATGTGCAATTTACTTATAATCACATTAATAATACAAACAAACTCACCAGCCGTAGGTCGACATGGCAAGCAAATAGTTTAGGATTCCATTACAGTATTATAAACTAAGTATAGCTTGGCACACGAGCATGAATAATAGATGAGTACAGGAAAGTGCACGCATACACACTCTGCAGACATACAAAATACAAAGCATACTCACACACAAGTACACGCACTCTCTCTTTGTTAGTTTATCCTTCAGATCCAAAAGTGTTTATTAAAGGTGTGATAAGTACCACCAAACTGGCAACAGCAGCGAAAACTCTCGTTCTCATGGGAGGATGCTCCTGTAGCGGAGCTGAATCTCATCCCACCAGGTCGTTGTTGTTGTTGGCAGTGTTGCTGTGGCTGTTTAATTGTGTTAATACATATGCAACATTTGACACAGAAAGTCTTTTCTGACCTACTTTCACCTTCTGTGTGTTCTCATTCCATTCATCTCTGACTCTCATTCATCTCTCTTTCTTTCCTTCTGCTCAGATGGAAGGAGCAAAAAGAGGGAGGCAACAAAATTTTAGGAATTTTGGCAAGCAGTTTTAAAACTGTGAATAACAATTAAGAGCATTTCCTGAACATCTAATCAAAGTCATGCCTGTGTTATTAGTTTGTGTTTCAGCAGGTTGGATCTCAAGGGAGTTGCCCTGATAGCTTGTGATCCACCGTGCCAAGCAGCTGCAGATGTTCTCATTTGCAAAAGTCATAATAGAGTAGCTGGAGCCGTAGTTTGCAAGGCTAATATCTATGATACAATCTGTTTTCCTTGTTTGATGCATCACAGCTCTTTTCAGCTAAATACCAGTGTTCCTAATGTAGTTTGTCGTGCACAATGTCTTTTTTTTTGCCTTCAAATGTCAGTTTTAAACTCACATACCGCCCCATATTTTTTCTAATTTGCCCATTAATTATAATTATCAGCCACATCACCGGAATGGACTCAAAGGAAATGATAACAATGTTTCCGACAGAATCCTCTTACTGTAGCTCTGCAATGTACAGATTATATAGGCAGAGGATTATACAAACCTATTTCGTTAATTGGTTTGATTTAAAGCCTCTTTGTGTCTTTGTCTACCAAAAATATTTGAAATCCACTACAGTTTCAACCACTTCTCAAAAAGCCATCTCTTGATCCATCCATTTTAAATAACTTTAAATAACTCCGATGTCTAAACTTCCCTTCCTGGCTAATGTCTTGGAAAAAAAATAGTTGCTGGCCAGCTCATCGATCATATGAATGGCAATGGACTCTTTGATAAATTTTAGTCAGGTTTTATGGCAGGTCATAGCACTGAGGTAGTTCTTTTAGCAGCTGTCAATGGCCAAACATCTGTTTTATTGCTTTTTGATTTTACTGCAGCTTTTTATACAGTTGATCATGTGATTTTAATTGAACGTCTTAAGCATTGGGTTGGCATATCAAGTACAGTTTTAGATCTTTCTAATAGTAAATTCGATGCCATTGGTGAATTTAAATCATCAAACCATTTCTTCTATGGAGTGCCTCAAGGCTCAGTCCATGGCTCTTTATTATTCTCCATTTATATGTTACCTTTAAGTCAAATCTCTCATAAGTACAACATCAATTTCCATTTTTATGCAGATGACTCCCAGATCTATTTCTCACTTGACTCCAACAACACAACTGGTCAAAATACAATCCTGTCTTACAGATGTTAAAATCTGGCTCTCTCTTTCTTCAGTTTAACTCAGATAAATCAGATGCTACTATCATAGGTCCAGACCCCTTGTCCCCCCGGTCCCCCTTGTCTTCTCACTCAGGTTCTCTATACTGTAATATCAAAACCCAGTGCAGAAATATGGGTGTTGTCTTTGATGACAAACTTAACTTTGACTAACAGGTGAAGTCAGTTGTTCAATCGTGCTTTCTGCAACTTCGTAATATCTCAAAAATTAGATCTTTTTTATCTGCTAAGAATCTGGAAACTGTTATCCTCGCTGCATTCCTGTCTTAATCAATACAACCTCTCCAAACTTCAGCTAGTTCAAAATGCTGCAGCAAGACTACTCACAAAATCCAATAGAAGAGTACATATAATGCCTATTTATACATCTCTACACTGGTTACCTGTACATTTTTAAAAATTGATTTAAACTTTTAATGATTACTTTTAAAGCATGTTTGAAGTTGGCCCCTGATTATATCATTGACTTACTAACCCCTTATGAGTCTGAATGCAGCCCGAGATCCTCCACCAGGGGTCTGTTAGTAATGCCTAGATCAAGGGTAAAAACCAGAGGAGGCAAAGCCTTTGGAATCAGGACCCCGTGACTCTGGAACGACCTGCCAGAGGAGATTAGGCAGGCTAGATCTGTTTCTTCTTTTAATCTCTCTTAAAAATGCACTTTTTGAGAATTGCTTTCTCTTGAATCAGTTTTATCAAATCAATTTTTACTCTACTTGTTTTTATTGCGTTTTGGTAATTCATACCTCGCTTGTCATTATTACTGTATGAATTCTATCAGGATATCAGGATAGACAGATACCCATTTTCCATACTGACAGTGTCATACTTTCACTGAAGGAACATTAAAATTTTCTCTTCTTCAGCTCCACAGGAAGGTCAGAGGTCACATCGCAGGTGTAGATCAACAGCTTCAATGCTGGTAGGGATACATCCAGGGGTGTCATGTAGTCCTTTTTTTTACTGGTTTCATGACACTTATTAACACTATATTGCATTTAACAGCAACATTGAACAAGAAAATCTAAGTGAAAAGGCTTTAATCTCAGGTGTAATGTTAGCTGGTTAGCTAGCCAGCACTGTTGATTATTTAATGGTGAGTAAAGAAAGCTCACAAATGTGTAGCTACTGTTCATACTTACACTATTTAGCTATTGACTCTGTAAAAAACCTCCTTCCTTATACATTTGTAATGATTCCACACAACTTCCACAGCTGCAGAGCTGAGCGGCTCAACGAATATGAAAATGACTTCTGTTTATAAACGACATTATTAAGGATAATTAAAAACACCTCTTGTGAAAATAGAATTTAACATTTCTAAAGCTATTCAATTTCAAATATGTGAGGGTGCACGATGCCAGCCTCATAAATTCTGTCAAGAATTGGCCGAGATTGGAGCAAACAAAATTAAATTTGGCATGTTATTAGGCAGCTGCAAGCAAACACATGATACTCTCAAAAGATTCAACAAAAGGAAAATATGGTATTATACCAAAACTAAAAACTAACTAGCTTTAGCTGCAAATATGTGGACCACATGATTATTAACTGCAGGTGACAGCAGTAACGTGTCAAAATAAGAATATGTCACAATTCTCAAAATAACATGTGCTCAGGTGCTGACTGAAGCCAAATGCAAAATTACAAACATATTTTTAACCCACAGCTCCAGTGAAAGAGTAGCCAAGTAACCAGTGTTTCAAGCTGCTCTGGTGTGTTTCAAATGTAATTTTCAACATCCTGAGCATGATAAAGAAAAATCCCAATAACCCCTATTGTATTGAAGGACCAACAGATATTTTAGCAGCAGATATTTCAAAACTGCAGCAGATAAAAACTAAAACCATTTGCATAGCCAGATACCACTAAGACTTGTATTTTGGTTCACCTGATCCTTTAATGTGGCCATCTATCTGGTGCAGAATCATAAAACACACAAACCACTGATATTGTCCATACTCATGGCTTGTTTGCTCACACTTTCCATGGTGACAAAGCCAATCAGGTCAGTTCAAATCAAAAGTCATTGCACTGTGACACCAGTGACACATTTCACACATTTATATTTCTCACATATTGAAATCAAGCATGAAACTCATTCGTGTCACACTTCGGTAGGTGCTGCAGTTGCAAGTTTGGCAATGATGAATTCATTTAGATAGACTTTTGACAGACTTAAAATACTCCACAACCCTACTGCAGGTCAGCCTTACTTTTTCTGTTCGTCCCTCGTTATGACACGGCTCAAGAAGTCACAACAAAAAGGAAACACACCATGTCCAAGTTTTAACAACAGTGGTGTAAGGTGTTCATGAGTGGTAAGTGTGTGTGAGTGTGTGTGTGTGCGTGTGTGTGTGTGTGTGTGTGTGTGTGTGTGTGTGTGTGTGTGTGTGTGTGTGTGTGTGTGTGTGTGTGTGTGTTGTAAAGTGCAAAATAAAGCAAAAAGGAAACAAAAGCATCATAACCAAACCAAATGGGTGCCTGCGGGGAGGAGCAGAGAGAGCAGCGACAGAGAGCCAGAGAGCGTCAATGAGCTGCAGCAGTGGCTTAAGTAACCTGGGAACACTGGGCCTAGGTGTTCCGGTTCACTCCAATCAGTCACCTGCAGGGCGAGGAGAGACACAGGTTTGTAACAGATCGAAACCCCAGAAGACCCCAGGGGACATCACAACCTCTCACTGCTATGGAGGGTGACAACATGCAGGAAGTTGCAGATTTCAGCTTTAAGCTAACTTACAGCTTCACTCATAGATGGTATGGCTTTCACCTCCATGTATACATCCCAGCAATATATATGGATGACAATCAAGTGCCAACATAAATTGGTTTATTCAATTAGAGTTTGGACATATAAATGTTGCGGTAGTGGCATATATTCAGTTTACTTACAGGCTGCCTCACAGTAAATTGCTTCCTCACTCTATTAATTTCTGATTTGTTAATAAAAGTGAATCTCCGGTCATTTAATGAACAACAGAATCAGAAATCATCATTAAACTGAGACACACAGAAGACAAGAATTAGATTGTCTGATCCCATAACCTTTTATTCTCTGTTTATCTCTCCCGACCCCCCTCACCCCTTCCAGTCCGTACCATGTTCCCTTTCTTTGAACTTCTTTCTCATATTGTTTTTTTCTTTCATCTCTCTTTCTCTCAAGCTATTGGAGGAATGCCAAATTCTTCAGAGGCCAGATATGAGGAGCTTTACGTTCCACTCTGCTCTGCCATGTCGAGGTGGACAGGTTAGACAGGCGGGTGGAGGCACGTGACTCTTCTGGTGACAGATGGGAACAAGACCCAGACGAATCCACCTCTGCCCCCACACCCTCCAATTCCAGCTTGGCCTAAAGGATTTCAGTTTCTCATGCTCTCACTTTCTCATCCCTCCTTGCCATAACTGTCATACCACACTGTAGCCATGCCATGGTGTGCTGTGCTATACATGCTTTTGTAGCTCTTGTGTACAGTAGCAAATATTGTCTGTGGCTTGATGTATTGTTCTGCTCATATGTTTATATTCTTACTTTCTTTCATCAAACAGATAGAATCCTCACTGTTTCCTAGTCAATTATTCTTAGTCAGCATAGTTACTGCTAATGCAGACGGAATATGTGACACAACTGCAGCGTCATACTGAAAGCTTTCCAGTGGAAAACCACAGGTCAGAAAGACTTTTATTGTGAAGCAGCTACAGGAAATGCAGCTGCAGTTGTCACAGATGGTGGCGCCAACTGCTATTCTTTGCTAAAAATTGGACTACATAGCAAAACAGGAACATTTACTGCTTTTATCTGTCAGCAGATAGAGGCGTGTTTGGAACTGCCACTTTTACATGGTTAAAGGTGCCATGTGGAGTTTTCTTGTAAACAAACAAAAGTTATGTTCACATTCACTGCTACTCACCAAAATTCACTGCGTGTATTCTTGTGATCTAAAAAAATGTGTTGAATCCGTTTCCTCCCTCATAAAACATGAACAAAATTTAACAAAAAGTATTTTAAATCATGCATTATTTACATCTGTGTTCACTAGCTTGCAGTCTTCTTCTCTGCCTTTGGCACATTACAACCACCTGTAGATCACTGGAGTAATGTGAAACAATTGGTAGGACTTTGTACCCTGTCACCCATATCTTCGTGCTTGTGCATGAGGAAAACAGAACGGGGACCAACTCATAAAAAAAACTAAAGGTCACAAACTCCACAGGGAACCTTTAAGTGAAGAGCTGTAGGCAACAGGTGATTAATGAAGTTAAGCCAACCACCACCAAACGTCCAGTGCATCACCGAGGTACGCCTTTTACCATGCTGTTGTGTTTTCTGTTCACTGTTGTTCACTGCAGGGCTTACAACAGTTATTGCAACTGTAACTTCCCCTTTTACTGTATATCAAGCACACAAATGTGAATACTTAATACTAATACATTTTACACACTGCATGAGTAGTTTATTTTGTGCTTCTGAGTTTGTGTGACTGTAAAAAGTCACACAAAGAGTTTTGTGTTTTTGCTGTATTTTTTTGGTTTTACATGGTTAATGCAGGTTGTTCATAAATTTGGTTTTGCTAGATTATTTCGGGAAAGCAAGCTAAAAAAAAAAACATACACGCTCACACTAAGCTATGTCCCTTTCACCCTTGGGTTGTGAACTATGTAGACACATATACTCACACACACACATACAAAGTACAATCCCATTTAATCACATGAATCCTGACTGGGAGCATTCCTGTCGCACAAAGTTAGTACGATTTGCTTATTAGAGCAAACAATGGTATCTGTCAATTTCATTTTCATAAGCTGAAAGATTACAGAGCGATGTGCTGATCCTCTGTATCCAGTCCAGCGCACTGCAATTCTTCTCCTTTCCCACGGCTGACAGGCACCTTGTTGTATGTGAATTTAGCAACCTGATTTGTCAGATAGTTACAAACCCACAGATCTTCCCCATCAAGCAGAGCTGAACATGCTTTATTGACTGCTACATAAACTATTTTGATGCACGTGTACTGCTGAAAGACTATAATAGCATGCGGTTAGTATAAAGCCACAGAGGACGATTGTTGGTATTGTTTACAGGTACTTTGCTCTCAGCTGGCCCCCATGTGGTGTCATTATTCACATTAAAGAACACCCTCTCAGATATTATTGCTATAGTATTACAGAGCAGTCTCTGTTCAGACTTCCATTTTAATAACCTGATACACCTGAAAGACTGCATTGTTGTCATTCAGAATTATATGTTGATTCAGCGTAGTGAACCCAATGACTGTACCTGAGAAATGATTAATGACACACATCTGCACAAATGTGCACAAAGTGTAAGCCGTGCTCATATACTGTACAAGTGGTGAGGCACACAAAAACGTGCTCATACAATTTATTGACAAAAATCAGACAAAAATCCTTTTATCTGTGGTATAAAGCACGCACACTTGCAAAATATTCCATCCATTTTACTCAGAAACCTTAAAAACCACACAAGTCACACACACATACAGTATGAAAAATCACACATGCACACACAAATAAGCCAGTTACACCGCTCACTTGCATTTAGAAAATATTCATGAATATGAAAAGCCATATTTATGAGTGGACGTTTGCCGCAGGGCCGGATTACTGTTGCATTGTTTTTATGAAAATCCTGTAGATGCACCTGCATTGTATTTACTTGCTTTTGTGTGTCTTCAAAAGTATGTTCATGTGCATGAAAAGGATTTTGTGAGCTTGTTTGTGCAGTGTGTCTAATTTGGTTTGTGTGTGTGTGTGTATGTGTGTGTTTCCAGGTGGAGGAAAGAGGGGGCAGTTTGCAGCAGGGGACCGGAGAATGAAATGAAGGAAACGGGAAGGAAATGACGAAGGCTTGCTATGTGAAACCGCAAAACCACACTCTCCCTTTGTCGTCCTGTATGGAAACTTGGACACACACACACACACACAGCCTGTTGTTGTTGTGACTGTGATGAAAACTATGGTACACAGGATCTGAGACACAGGATAAACACTGAACTTGGAGAATAGAAAGAGACAGAGGACGGAGAGAAAGGGGGGAGGAAAAAAAGTTAGATTGTATATTAAAAAGACAACCTGACTACAAAGGAAATTATCCTAAAAATTTAGAAATCCAGAAATCTCATAACAGCTGATAACTTCAATAATTTTTCCTTTTAATTTGCGCCAGCAATCATTTTTGTCAGAGTCAGCGTCCTATTTTTCAAACGGCTGTCATCTCTTTTTGGAATTAAGCTATTGAAAGAGACGTTTTTGAGTGGGAGCAGGAAAATCACGAACAAATAAAACGATTATTGTACATTTGACGGCTTAGCCAAACAAGCCAAACAAAGCATTTATGCACATTTATTTAAGAGTGAGACAGTATAGGACGCCAGTTCTTCCAGGCTGATAACCCACAGGGGCGACACAAACACCACTGTCGCAACCACAACACGACAGAATCAAACAGGACAATATGGAGGATATTTCCAGCTGTTTGTTTTAACCATCCTAGAGTACCATATCAGCATGTCCACCACATCAGAGCAGTTCATACATTACCAGCTAAAATATAAATCACAAAAAAATCCATTGATTTAAGAATATTTCCCCTTGGCCTTAACATTCAGGTGCTCTGGGGCAAACATGATTCATCTGCAAAGACCGACACAAAAACAAGAAAGGAATGTCAAAGGAAGGTCAGAGGCCACTGCAAGAATGCCATTGGCATGTTTGTTATCACATATTTGCACACAAATGCGCATAACTCAGTGTATGTGTAAGCACACATACACACACTTTTAAGGCTCTGAAGAAATCTGGGGTTGTTTTTGAACAATCTCATCTTTCTGCTCAGTAATGTTGTTTTGATTTAGGTTGTCTCTTCTGTGAAAAATTGCCTCCAGAATGAGTTTTCTTCATTCCTGTAACAGAGAAAAACAATGTTTCCACCTTGGCCTTATTAGCATTTCATATTTGATACAGAGGTGACATCTTGTTTTAGTTTGTGTGTGTGTGTGTGTGTGTGTGTGTGTGTATGATATCAGAATTGCATTTGTCTCTCATTTTCTGTGGGCTATGTGCTGTGTTGGAATTCACTTGTATCCTGTGCTTGACCAGCATGCATGTTTGCTTTTATGTCTTCTTGAGTCAGTTTTCGTGTGTGTGTGTGTGTGTGTGTTAGGACGAAATTACATGTTTGGGTGTGGCATAATTCAGATGCAATACACTACATTCTGTGGTAAATTGGCAGTACATTTTGTAGCATGTGAGTATTTGATATTTGGCACCAAATAAAAACCCAAGTCTGATAAACTAAAGGCAACTCAGGGAATTTTGAACGTATACATAGATATAAACTAACTCAGTCAGAGAGAGATTCCCAATGATATCTGCTGGGTTTCATTTCAAATTCTGCAACATAAATCTCATAATCTGATCTGTTCATATAAAGACAAATCTGCTCTCTGCCACTGGTTGATATAACACAACCCCACCCATTTCATCAAAATTTGCTGGTCTAAGCATACAGTATAAGGTAGCTCTTTCACAGGAAAAATCCCCTGGCACAGGAAGTGATGTGTTTTATGTTCTTGGCAGGATCAGCAGGGAGATAAAATGAGGAAAAGGTTTGTGGTTGGCATGAGTTGTGATAGCAACCCAGACTAAACTCAAACTTCAGTGAAGAAACATGCAAACTGCAGTAATTGAAATCAATGTTAAGCTGCAAACACAAAATCTCAAATCTCTCTCATGCACTGCCACTTTAACGTCCACTTTCAGGTAAGCCAGGCAACAAAGTGGGCATAGCAACAGCCAAGGGCGCTGAACATTTCCTAGATGGCTCATGAGACCTGGTGACATGCTAATTCCATGGATACAGCAATGTAGGGGTGGGGGGTAGAGGGAGTGAGATTACAGTCTAGCGGTGGAAGTCCAGCAAGGTTGCTCTGTTGTTTCCTGGAGCTCATGGCCTGTGTCTTAAGAGGCTTTAAGAAGCTTGGAAGAGATGAGCTGCCATCTGGCTAAATCCCAAACAGCCAGCCACACATGGTTGGGAAAATGTTGACACCGCTGATGTGGTGTGGTGTGGTGCAGCACAGAGCTGCTGGTGACTTGATTTTCTACCTCTATATGTATATATATACACCACATCAGCAGTGTCAACATGTTATATATATATATATATATATATATATATATATATATAGATAGATAGATAGATAGATAGATAGATAGATAGATAGATAGATAGATAGATAGATAGATAAAGTAATATAGATGTAACACTTTAAGAATTTTGAAAACCCAGTCACCTGAGTTGTTAAAATTTGAATAAACTCACTGACACTGTGTGAAGTAATTATTGTTCAGTCAGCTCTAGACTATGATAATTAACTGTTAATTTTGCTGTGCAGCCTTGCCCTCTTCCAACAATAGAAGAACAAACAAAATAATAGTTTGAAGATTAAAATAGTTATTTAGCATCAGAGTTCACTGGTCTTTTGAGGAAGTATTACATGCCTTAGGGCAGGTGCAAGCTGAAACGGCTGAAAAACTTGATCACATTGACACATTCTTTAATAAATTTCTCTCCGTCACTAAACTTTCCTGCTCTGTTATGTTTATAACTAAGACAAAAGTAACTGTTCCCATTACAGGTGTCACCATAAATATTCAGCAGGTGCAGTCCACTATAATGTTTCTATCTTGCATCGTCCATTTTTTGTACCTCAGCAGTGGATTGGTTTTGCAGCATGACTGCGGTTGTTTACAGTTTCACAAACCACATCTGTGTCAAGTAAGCTACAGTACAATCCCTGCAGGGAGGGAACATGCTGGCACGCAGCCTTCACCCTACCAGTCCGCTCAGGTCTGTTGAAGGCCTTCACTGTTTACAAGGTTTACTCTATCTATCTCTGTTTAAGCCCTTTCATCAGTGTTTAGATATGGAAATGACAGCTCTCCTGTTTTAAATATTTATATATGTAGTTAAGTTGCCACCACACTGTCAGTTGTTGTCCTGTCAGTCAGTCATGCAGCCTGTGAGTCACATATCTTCTTTCTCATTGATTTTATGGCTTGATATTTTGTGATGTGACATGACTGACATAATGATCAGTCTTTAAAATCAACATCACAGACTAGACTACAGTAAAATGTGGTGTAAACACTATCAGCTGAGATTCATGTACCTACAGCAACTTCTGTTGTTTTGATTTTATTGTGAATCTAAGGAGTGGTTCTTAGACAGAGTGGCAACAGATAAACATTGTTGGGATTTCAATGAACAAAAGGTCCTGTTTTGTTTACATTCCCCTTGCAGGGAGACACATGCTTTTGGACTGTCTGCCTAGAGCGGAGATACACAGAGCTGAATGGTGCTTTGCTCTCTTCATGCGGTTTCTTCTGATGTTCAGTTCTCAGACCTCCTGATCAAGGGAACATGGTGGAGAGGTCAATCATGGGTATCAAGAACCTCAACCATGTGAGCTGGTGACGTTAAACAATCACGGAAAAAGGCGAGGTTAGCATTTTCCTTTCTCAGGAATCATTGGGAAAGTGCCTGTGAGCAAGGCATTCAGCTCCCAGCTGCTCTGAAGACTGTGTGTATGCAGCTCAAATGTGCTTGATAGACTGAAAAAAAGCAAATCTTCTCTCAAACCCTCTTAAGGAAACATGACGTGCAAATGTTTGTCTGATAAATAGGAAATTATACACCTAGAAGATATTTTATCCAGTACCAGAACTATAATGCGTTTTATAAAGTATTGCATTCTGCATAATGTGCAGGTAGAGAAGTTATCCTCACTGACATAAATGAGGTGGACAACATATCATAAATGCAATATAATTCAACAGCAGCACAAACTACAGCCCCTAAAACTGCCAAAAACCTCTTTAAAACCTTCATGAAGTTACATGTAGGATTTATTGCAGACCAGTTGTGTTAGACTGCATTAGTTTTAGCTAGGTGTACCTAATAAACTGGTAACTGAGTGAAATTTCATATATACTGTATTGACAACTTACCTGACACAATGTATTGTCCTGAAGTGATAAACTATACTAATTTGATGTCAAAAACAGCCTAAAACAGCCTGCTTAGTACACTACATATTTTCCTCACAAATTAAGGATAAAACCCCTAATATTTCTGTAAATAATATAATAATAATATATATAATAATAATATTACTTTTGTCATGAGAAAACTTTAAAACTTTGAGTTTTGTGACTTTCATGTTTCCACTGAAAGATTACATGATCTACTGCAGGCTAAGAAATTTGTGGGAATTGTGCTAAAACTAGAAACAAAGACATCTTTATCAGCTCCTAACATTTTGTTTTTTTCACCTAACATTGACTACTTCTGTTTCATGTGTACAGTCTGTAAAAGTATATTGTTTATGAGGCGTAGCAGCAGTAAAATAGCATCATGTCATTTCTTTTATGACACCATTATCTTCTCATCCTGTCCACTCTGAAGATTTCAACAGACAAAAGTGCAACATGTGTAAATGGGGGAAAAAACTACATTTTCCACAAGTTCAGAGGTGACTGTACCCAAACGGCCAGGCCATATATCGATTAGCTTTGAGCTGGGCTGTCAAGAGGACACCTATCCATGCATGTCAACTGATGACATGCTGGCAAAATGCAATGAATCAAATACCCGTTCAGTGAACGCAGAGACCCTGATCCTTTCTCACAGCAACAGTCTGTCGATACCAGGCGGCAGCGTGTCTGTACACAATGCCCTCCATAGAATTGATCTAAATACAGTGGTCAGGACGTGTCTATCAGTGACAAGGTCTGTCTGGTACAGGTCATGCGGTCAGTGGAAAATTCAGATTTGATTATGTTAGTCTAATCAATGCCTCTGAGCTCTTGGAGTCTCTGTAAATATGTCACTGTGGTCAAGCCCAGAAGACTTTCACTGATATATGTGTAGCTCAAAACACAAACACACCCAGCACAAAGTGCAGCTTTTAGAGCATGTCATGTGTTGAAACAACAGCCATTCATAAAGTGCAAAGTAGATATGTGTGACTAAGGAATTTTTATAGTGTGATCCTTCACAGTTCTAGGTCACGGTTTTCTCATTGGGGATATATTTGTATTTCGCTCCTCAGATATAGCACTGGTGCTCCAAGCCTTCCTGTCAGCACATAAAAGCACCTACAAACACTCACAGGTACAAACAGAAACATGTGCATCCCATGGGACGAGCTTGAGAAGTAACATGTTGGACTTGCATCTGTTTCCTCTCTGTATTTGAAAAAGGAAAATTACACATGTGGATTTCATCATAGTTTCCTCACATTTGGACAAGTCTGAAAAGTAGGCCATGCTATCTGGTGAATAAAGTTGCTCAAAACCTACTCTCACTTTGCTTTTGCTGCTGAACAAAAAAAGCAAAGAAAAGCATTATGGGAGCATGAATGCGCCTCATGACTCCCTCCTACACAGAACTTGCTGATGGATATCTCATTAAAAACACTAAAAAGCCTCATGATGGGATCTCATTTTGGATTCTGCATTCTCCTCAGACAGCCTGTCTGTCTAAGGGTCACCCCATGATTTTCTCTCTCTCCTCTGTTATTATTCCATTTCCTCCCTGTGAACGGAAAGCCCGAAATAACCCTGCTGAAATCTATGGTTCTCCGGGGGCAAAGCTTTTGTGTAGGAGCAAGTGGAAAACAAGAGCAGCGGTGGCTGAATGGGACACTGCGAGATCTAGAGTTTCACAGCCTCATGGGGCTCGCTCCATAGACACAGACACGGCTCATTACACGAGCAGACTGTATGGAGACCATCTGAGAAGTGTCGTGTGAGACACTCAGCATGTATGATTCACGGGGGAAATTGTAGGCTGGACTCTTGTCTGAGGCTAAATGATGGCTGAGTGCACAGTGATGAAATATTCTGTAACTACCTGCAATTGTATATGTGGTGAACTGACAGGTTATGATCCTAGCTCAGGGTATCTCCTGATTTTAAGTCACGCCAGAGGTGGTCCAGACTGAAATATTTCACTAACTTAAGTAATGAACATGGCAAACATACTTTCTAAACATGCTGATGTTAGCATTTAGCACAAAGCACCACTGTAATACAGCTTCACAAATACGCTAGCATGCTGTAGACAAGAAGCAACTGTCATGACTTGAGACTGAAGCCAATATATCTTAAAGTGCAATGCCACTGATAGCTGCTGGATGCTGGCTCCAAGCGTCAACTTCTCTCTAGAAATATTAAGTCAACAATTTTTTTCATTATGGTTGCAAACACTCAGTTCAGGCCCTCTCATAAGTGTGCTGGTGGTCATTTTGGAAATTATTGCTCTGTTAATAAGATTTGAAGACTTATAGTAGCTATAGTAGCACCCAGGCGCTGGGTGTTGATTGACAGCTATGATCACCAGTTCACTCACCTGCTGCCCTCCTGGGCTCCGGGACTCACACTGAGTCGGACTATTATTGCAATATTTCAGTAAGTTTAATGTTACTTGATTATGATACCTGCCCTGTTAGCACAATTCAGCTAAAGTACCTGATGTTAGCCCAAGTGTGCACCACTCAGTGTTCCCAGTAAGCCAGCATTCGCTTCTGTCCAAGGTAGCGGGGAGTGTTTCCAAAGTGTGATAGGAAACAAGCCCACGCTCCTTATTTGGAAAGTCTTGGCTCTAAACAGAACAGAGGACACCAACCATAAGCAGCAACTCTGGGCTTCAAACCGGATCCAATGCAAACCAATTGGTAATGTCACACCTCACTATGACCATCTTTCCACACAGTCCATGCTGTAAACTCTTATTCTTGTTTTCACGATGAAGTTATTTTTTCATCCAAGTGGTTCATTTTAGGTTACATAACCCAATTTGTCAGCCACCGGTGCATAAAATCACTAGCATCTATGTGGATGTGTCACAGACACAGTGCTTTTAATGGATGCACATTCTCAATAATTAATTACAGCAAGTCTGTCTTTGCCTGCTGAGTTATCTTTTCTCCACTTCAGCCAGAGTAGCACTTTAGAGGATGCAGCACACAAAATGTTTTTTGAAACAGGTGTGCATGAAAAGTCGTGCTAAAAGTCAGAGTGCATCTGCGTGCATAGACGTGCACACACAAATCCTGGAGGACAGCTGTCAGATTCAAACTAATGAGAGTTGAGGCTGGCACCATAATGGATTTCTCTCTGTCTCTCACTGTCTATCTGTCTCAGTCTCTGTCTTGCACACTCACAGCGCCCTGGTAATGTCATAGGTGGACCCTGACACTGACACTGTCTGACACTGTCTGCCTGTGAAGCACAGGATCGAAACACATCTTCTCCAAAATAAAAAAAAGGTCAACAAAGTTCACCCTGAGTTTGCCTGCAGGGTCTGCTCCACCTCTGATTCTAAGCTGTGTGTAAAATGACCCTCAACACTCGTTTTTTTAATTGAAGAGTGTGTTAATTACACACTTTCACAACACTAATAGTAGCATCAAATTCAGCTCCTCCACACCTGCCCCCACTTGTGAGGTACTGTCTACATAAAGCATATAATTATGATCCGAGGGCATGCTGGGACTTGTTGCTCTCTGCTACTATTCTTAGAAATTGGTTTATGTTTCCACAGTAAAGAGAAGGTCACTGTCCCTCTGTGATCTGATTGAACCCTTATGACATCTCCAGTGCTGCTGGTGTAATCAGATCCAGGCACATTAACAGCTCTGGTGCTTTCCCAGCTCTCCTCATGCATTACAGATGAACAGATTTTGTTGCGTGATTTTAAAATGAAGCTGTGTGCATGTCTGGCACTGGCGATGATCTGGTACAGCAATGGCCCACGGTGCCGTTCCACTTACAGATAATTAGGAACTTCTGCTCTTCTACTTCTGTGTCAAGCCAGGCTCTGACCGCCAGGTTCATTCTTTTTATTCAAAAATGTTTCCTTTTTTTTATGGCTGAGCATATAAAAGATTCTGATCAGAGCAATTCTCTCAGTGAATTATATTGTGATTAATTTTTTATGTGTTGACAAGGTGTCATTGCAGAAAACAATAAGTGGCAGGTATCCAGAATACTTATTGAACCCTGTGGTAGTAATATAAAGCAAATTGTTGCTTTATACTTTATACATACAACAGCAGCAGAGCTAAATAATTAAACAACAACTATTTATTTCAATGATTTGCTGCTTTTCTTTGTAATATATAATGGTAAATGTAATATTTGGGGTGTTTTTGATGGTTTTTTGGACAAGAAATCAGCTTGGGCAATCACCTTAGGAATATTTTCACAGTTTATATGTATTTTATGGCCCAAAAGGTTCAATGAAGGAATAATTGGCAGATTATAAAAAAATAATTAGTTAGTTGCAGCCGTAAACAGCAGGTTTGTCATCATCTCAGTTCACATGTTGGGATGTTCTAAGAGTCGAGGCTCCAACTATGAGCCACAACATCCTTATTTTGAGTCCAGCTGAGGGCCTTTGTTGCCTGGAGCTCACCATCTCTCTCTCGCCTCATTTCCTGTCATTTCACTACTGTTGACTTGATAATAAAGGTATAAAATGCCCATAAAATTGCTCTTTTAAGTTAGTTCAGACAATGTATGTTTTGATACCTTTAAACTCTTGAAACCCTGAAAAGACACTTTTTTTTTTTTTTAAATGCATGATTATCTGTCACAGAAAAAAATTGCTTTCTTCTGTCCTGAATAACAATTTAGTTATAAAGATGGACAGGCATTAAAAACCAACTGCAACATACTCCACTTCTTTGATTGACACTGAATGTGTAGCCTCTTTCCCTGTGACTCATACATGGATTACAGTAGGTTAAGCAAACATTTGTTCAAGGGAAATGCGAACGCGACGTGTGAATGTCAAAACGCCTCTTTTCATTCTCTCTTATCAATCAGGAACTCCACTCTCTTCCTTGGCAGCTTGAAATGTGTTCTACAACCGCTTGTTGTCAACAAACACCATCAAACCTTTAATTGTATGAATAGGCTGGCTGCACATGTGTCTGATATCCAGGAAAGCCTGGGAGATTGTGAGAACACGATTGCTTTTGCAGCGGTGGGACACAAGAGAGGCCACATGAGAATGTAGGTCAGGGAGAAAGATTCGACTAAAAATTGGAACAGCAGACAAATGGCCTGTTCCTCTCTTTATGTTTGTGTGTTAGGAGCACTGGCTATCTGTGTCACTAATTACATTAAGCTGGGCACATGTTGATGATGTCATACTGTCTTCACAGTAAGTAAGAGTGGCTTCTGTGAGGCTGCAGCTGTTGTAGGCAGGCCATCAAACTGCATGAGGAAGAGAAACTAAAAGTGTGATTTTTTTGCGCTCTGTTGCTATTTCAACTCACATGCACAATTTCCACATACCGTAGGAAGACACAAATATAGCAACAATCTCAATTTAGCATGTCTGTACGCCTCTTGAAAGCACATCAATTCATAATGAGCCGCTGTGAAGCCTTTCATAGGACCAACCACCGGCTGAAATACATTAACCTTCTGTCTCTGAATCCATGGTGGGATTTTTTTGTTTTTGTTTTCAGTGAATACCTCAGCATGGCCGATGGGATCGTGTCAGCTGGTGAACACACAGTCTGTCCAGATAAGAATCCCCATATCCACCTCCTCTGGGTAGCCTGTTTTCTCTCTCCTCATGTCTTATTCAGCCCTGTATGTGTGCAGCATTGGTTCTAGTGGTGTTAGTGAGAATACGCCCGGCTCTGGAGGAGCATCTCTGCATGCTGTAGGGCTCCAGGGTACAGCCCTGGCAGACAGGCGCGCAGAGCTAATGGCTTAATGCATCAATATCTGTGTGTTTGAGTTGTTACTGTTATTTCAGTCTGGGGCCAAATGAACGGCAACTGGAACTGTGTGGCGTTTTGTGTAGGCCTGTGTCTGTCTGTGAAAAGGAAGTGACAAAGACAGTGACAGTGACATGTCTTCCGCATTTAGAGCAATGTGAGAAGTGGTGTCACTGTTGCCAAGTCACATCCCTCACTGACCACAGGCCACATGTGCTGGAATGAGAAGTGATTGTGACTGTCTCCTTGCCGATGCAGTATATATCAGATATTAAGCGTAATGTACTGGCATTTAAAAGAAGGAACTAATCTAACCTTTTATCAAGGTCAAATTCATTTATGAACTGATAATTTCCGATAAGTTGAACTGCACAAAGGAAGTATATCCAATTCATTTTGTCAAACTAGACACATAACACTACTAATTAATGGGGCAAACATATACCTGCTGGTTATAATATATGATTTCAGACTCATACTAATACATTGTAGATTTACAGTACTTCTTTTAACTCTTAAGATATTTTCTGTAGCTTACAATCAAAGGAGGACAGACGTAATAGCAAATAAAAAACCATCAGTATCTTATTAAGGGAGCTCTGGTGCTTCTGCTTCCTTGTCATTAAGAGCCATGTGATGTTCTAACTGCTTGCGCTTGTGGTGACGTCCTCCTGTGTGGCCTTCCTTCCCCTGAGGCCAGCAAGAATGAATGAGCCTTCAGTACCCTAACTAAATAAGTTCAACTACAGCCTGTTCCCTAGAAGCAATTTGGTGAAAGGACATAAGCATCCGTCCAAGACTACTGAATGAAATGCATATTTAAAAGCAGCATAGATACTACAGTGATAACACTGATAATGCTTATAGCCTACAGTTGTAAAATGTAGTCTCTGTCTGTGACTTTTTTCTCAGTAGTGTAAATCTGACCTCAATTTGAGAAAGGTAAGTCCCTGCTCATACTGAAGGAAGACATGGCCTACTTGTTTTCCAACACAAATATACACATACATAATGAACTATGACACATTCATATCACTTCCTTTTTTTTTTATTGATAATGAGGTTCCTGTGAGGTTCACATAACAAACCACATTTTTTATTCTTTAAAAAATAACATATTTATACTTAAAACATCTTACTTTACATCTTAATACATAAAGGTGTTGTTTCTTTTGCACAGCAAAGATATGACATTTATGTTTCAGACAACATACCAACAGACATTATGTACATGGTAATCAACATAATACTTGAATGAATTCCACAACAGTGCAAAAAATAAAATAATTGAACAGGCTGTCACAAAAGCGCCCTGACATGAACATTAAAGGGTGCCTGATTAGGCCCATTGAACCACTTATGAAAAAAACGAGACGTGCTTTAAAAACAGAGTGTTTTTTTTTTTTATCATGATGGACATTTTTCAACAGAAAAATGCCATTTTCACGAGAGAAAAAAAGGTAGGTAAACAAGCTTGAGGCTACAACAAATCCTCTTAAATAAAAGAGATGGAATTAGTGCTGTGCGTCCTAAGGCGCACTGGGGTTTTGTCGGTTCAACCAGCCATCTCTCAAATGGGCATGCACTTGTTTTCCAATTTTTTATGGGTGTATACAATCCTAAAATATAATTCTGTAGCTAACTTGTGCTGGTTATTGTCCCAGAATCTTTGAGGATCTTTTCTGGATCCTTTAAATTAGTCATGGAGGCACAAATTAGAAAAACACTCCAGCACAAGGTTGACGAAAGAGGAAATGTTTTTTTCTGGAGACATCATAGCTCAACAAAACAATGAGTCAGAGGAGCACAGAAATGCCTAATTATTCAGGCAATTTCCTGCACCTTCACCTCTTCAAACCCATTAGTGAGCAGAGGGGGCTCCTGGTTGCTCTCTATGGAGGATTCGCTCCCCGTGCTCTCTCCAGAGAGAAGTCTGGTGACTCTGAGGTCAGCTTTCAGTGTCTGCACATCGTTTCCTATGCTCATCTCCCCCAAGTCATTAATAATCTGAGTCAACTCCTGTTTACCATTAGTAACACAATCATCGTCCGTGTCCAGAATGTCCTCACATTCGAAGTGCATCGCTTTCTCCTCCTCCTCCTCCCCGACCAAGTCCTCCGTGATGGAGCCCAGCTTGGGCGCGCTCCGGCTGCGCTCCACCGGGGGTTTGTAGTAACACTGTCCGTTCAGGAGCTTCCTGAGGGGAACCAACGGGATGGTTTGTTCCCCTATTAGCTGTTGCTGTTGGTGTCTGGCATCGTCCCTCCGTTTTAGTCTTTTGAACTCAGCCAGGGCTGTTGCTGAGGTCTGGTACAGCAGCAGTGCCATGGCCTTTGCCTTCTCCGGCTTGGACACCAGCACTGCGTGGCAGCGCAGCATCACGGCCTTGTGCTTCATCTCGTGCCTGTAAATCCAAGCGAAAATCTTGGGTAGCCTCGGGTCCGCGACGCAGTAAGTTATCCGGTGCAGCAAGTACAAGTGTCCCGGCCGCCTGGCCTTATCGTCCACATGCACCATCCGGATCCCCTGCGAGCTGACCGTCAGCCTCATCTTGGTGCCGTTCTTGCCCATTTCGCTCTTTCCCCAGATCTTGCTCACCGCCACGTCCGTGCAGCCGTCACCTTTGGACTGGATGGTGGTGGCATTCCCCAGGTAAAGCACCGTGTATGTAGGGTCCTCGCTGGTGATCTTCACCTTTTTCCTCTTTGACTTGAACATGCTGCCCACCCTGTTGAGTGCGCTCTCGGGGCAGGACTTCGCGAAGGAGGTGAGCGCAGAATAGTTGAGACTCACCGCATAGCCCTTCTGCTTGGACTGCTTATCTTCCTCTATCAGGTCAAACTTATTCTTCTTCCAAGGCAGCATTTTATCGCTGTCAACAGGAACAAAGTCTACTGAGAGAGAAAGAAAAAAAA
This sequence comes from Thunnus albacares, assembly GCF_914725855.1. Taxonomy (NCBI): domain Eukaryota; kingdom Metazoa; phylum Chordata; class Actinopteri; order Scombriformes; family Scombridae; genus Thunnus; species Thunnus albacares. The sequence continues at coordinate 16,676,140 of NC_058114.1, read as the reverse complement.
ACTTTTTATTACTACTAAATTCTACAAGTGTTTACTGTCAGGTCATTTATGAGCTACTCTATGAGAACTGAACGCAAAGACACCGTACTTCATCTGTGCATCCTCTGGAGTGCTCTTGTCCATTGTGGTGTCCCACAGCCTGAATCTTTGTGGTACAGATTACAGTCTACTGAAGGGGGAACGAACCTCGAGGTTTATATACTGGGAAAAACCATTTCAGTGTGACTGTAGGGGGGACTGAACCAAATGAAAATAGTCGTATAAATTTGGGTTGACTGCGTTCATTAATACAAAACTCTCACGTTTGCTTGCTTGTTTTCAAATGACTGCAGCATCATTTTGAACATATGTGAGATTAATTATTTGGAAATAAATTAAAGTACAGACACAAACACTGAATTATTAGTTTAATGCAACAATTACACAGTAACATTTAATAACATCATACAGTTTCTTACAAAAGATGACTGGAATGTTATTACATTTTATATTTTACATACAGAAATAATTTTAAAATCTTACTACACAAGCAGTTACTTTCTGCTGGGATATTATAACCAGGTTATCATATCTTATCAATGATAAGATATGAAATTTTCATTATAAAGTCACTGCTGAGCCCAAGCAGACAACATTTCTATATTAAAATATCCATGATTTTTCTTAAGCATCAATAGGCTGCCACATTCCCACCACAAACCCAAATCATGTTGTCTTTGTTAAATGTGTTCGCTTTGTTTCTCACAGTTATTTAAGTTAGATTTGACAAAAGTAATCTTCCCTTTAATGTGTTACTAAAGAATTTTTTCGAAATTAGAAGCGTGGCGTGCTGTCATGGAATTAAATCAACATCAGCAGTCACATCTGAGGGCAGCACAGACTTCCAGGAAGATTTTTTCATCTTAACTATTGCTATTTTCTTGCTATGTTATGTTATATGTTTTAATGTTATAGCACTTTGAGATTCGCTGTGAATGAGAAGTCCAGTACAAAATAAATGCATTATTGTTGATGGTGATGATGATGATGTTATTGTTATTGTTATCATCATCATCATCATCATCATCATCATCATCATCATCATCATCATTATCATCATTATCATCATTATTATCATTATTATTATTATTATTAGCCTCCTTATAGAATGTTCGCGGGACAACGTGTGGTCTGAATTAAATGCGTTTGTCTTTCGAGAAATAGGGAGTACGGACTACAGAATATAGTAGTCAGACTATGTCAATTCATCATATTCATGAATGTGGGGTGAGGATAGCAGCGTAACCCTCATGTTGCTTTATGCTGCCATCTTTTGGTTCACATCAGAAGTGCGTTTTGTGATCGTGGAGAAAGATTTACTTGTTACTTTGCGCAATATGAAGCTTTCATTTATTATGTATAATCTATTAGCAATAAATTAATGAGAAGTGTATTTATATGTAGCCTATTTTATTAATGACTGTAAAATGCGCTACCCCTGCGGAACTAATGTTGGTATAGTCCCATTTTCTTCAGGGCACATTTGACAGCTGGACAAATAAGTGGACTGTTCCATAGCTGCGTTACTGAAGATGCTTATAACAAACGAGTTATCACCCCAAGACTTTCAAGGATGAAGTATTTTTATATTTAATATACGAAATGACTATTTAAATGTAATATGTTCAGAGTCGCTGAGGCGTAACTGTCGGAATACGTCACTGACTTGGTTTGTTCCACTTCCGCTTCTTACGACAACAACGTAACGTAGTGCCATGGATACTTAGTGCACATGGGTCACAGTTGTTGCTGACATTTATCGCATTTGCAGTTTTCAGTTTGATATTTCTACGGTGTTTTGTGTGAAGCGACAACAACAGAAGTTAGTATGGGTAAGAAGAAGGCAGGCGGAGGGGGCGGACTGGGCAGAGCTCTGATAAAGGAGAGACTCCAGGCTGGCCGAGGCAACAAGAGGGGCGACTCCTGGGTATGACATGGCAACAACTAATAATGTCGTAGAAGTGATATATCTCGCTAAATGATGACATTTTATAAAGTCTAATTTGTTGTGGCAATGTTTGAGATACCAAACGACTCCTTCATTACATGCAGGATCCGGTTAAGTTCAGTGTTTTACATGTCAGTTACTGTCGCCAAACTTCATTAGAAACATGTTATTATTTGTTTTTTTGCCTACGTAACGTAAGAACGTACATTAAGTAATACCTTGGGTAAATTCGCCATGGAGACACATGATCCAGGAGTTTGTTATTTTTCATATTGTTGGATTTTTAGAATCGGATCATTGGACTTCCTACGGTCCTACTATCCACGTGTGTTTTGATGCAAGGCACTTATGGTAATACAAACACTTAAAAGCTATGTGGGTGGAACACACCACAATTACAGTGTGTACTCATGGTTGACACTTTGTCTTCTGGAGATGCACACTTTGTAGTAGTCACTGCACACTAATGTGGTATGTGATTAGTTTGGACCTAATTTGACTTTTGTTTTACACTTACAGCTGCACACCAGCGAGCTGAGTGATGGCTATGACTGGGGACGGCTGAATCTGCAGTCAGTGACAGAACAGAGTTCCATGGACGACTTTCTGGCCACTGCTGAATTGGCAGGAACAGAGTTTGTGGCTGGTTGGTGATACTTAATTTAATTCTTGTTTAATACTTGGGTTGTGCTTACTTAACTCAGGAGTTGCAGGCAGTGTGTTGTATGCACGGGTCTATCTACTCTGCTTCCTAGGAATGAAACTCATGCCTCTAATGTAATTATCTGTCTGGGTCACAGTGTGCTGTTCCATTCCTGCTTAAAGGAACATAATCAATTCTTATAAATAAAGAATTAAGTTGGTAACTAAGTTGTAATTATGTTTGATTTTGGGCATCGGCTTTTGAGAGTCTTTGAATACCTTTTTGTTGTTGTTGTTGTGTTTCTGCATCTTTTTCATCTGTAATTACTGCTCTCTGTTTCTTTTTTTTCCTCAGAGAAGCTCAACATCAGGTTTGTGCCAGCAGAAGCTAGAGCAGGCATATTAACAGCTGAGGAGAAAAACAGGCTAAAAAGGCTGCATGAAGACAACAAGCATTTCCTCAAAATTCCTCGACGGTAAGTTGAACAGATTTAGTTAATTTACTGACATATAAGTATATTTTGCATTTTTAGATGTTGTTATGTCTCTACTTGTTTTCAGCCCCCACTGGGATGAAAGCACCAGCCCAGAGGCTCTTCAGCAGGCAGAAAAAGACAACTTCCTGGAGTGGAGACGAGAGCTTGCACAGTGTGTAATATTCTGTATCCATATAGTTTATTGTACACCCATTTTGGATTATCTGTGTCAGTAATCTAACTATTAAGTGTTACTTTTAAAGACTTGAAGAAGAACAGAAGTTAATTCTCACACCATTTGAGAGGAATCTTGAGTTCTGGAGACAGCTGTGGAGAGTCATCGAGAGGAGGTAGATACTGCTGCCTGTTCATACATGTGTTTAATGAGCAATGTGTTCTTCTTACGTGATGCTTAAAGTAAAACTGTTTGTTTTCTTGTAGCGATGTCGTTGTTCAAATTGTCGATGCCAGAAATCCTTTGCTGTTCAGATGTCCTGACCTGGTAAGAACATTTATTTTTAATAGTTGCAGAGTTAGTTCAGTGGGGAATGCAGCGTGTGTTACCGCTTATAACTAGCAGAAATACTGAAGTCAAGGTGAGCTTCACTTCTGTTCTGTTTATTAAAGTTCTTCTTTCCCGTTGTGTGCCACAAGGAGTTGTATGTAAAGGAGGTGTCGGAGAATAAGGTCAACATCCTGCTGGTGAACAAGGCCGACCTGCTGACCAGGGAGCAGAGGCGAGCCTGGGCCAAACACTTTGAGAAAGAGGGGCTAAGGGCAGTTTTCTGGTCTGCGCTGGCTGAAAGCAATAGACTGGATGCAGAGGAAAAGGTGAGACGGTGGAGCTTTAATGATGAGCTGTATATAAAATATCATAATTATGATAATAATATAATAATAATGCATTTACGTTCCGAGGAGCAGATAACTGTGTGGAGTCGCATTGTAATTTCAAAGGGGTTTCGGGATGCTTATGAATAGTCACGCTCTTCAGCATCCTCAGACTTACTGTTGCCTTTAAACACAGCATTTAAAGCGGTAAACTTCTCCTCTCATAGGGCATGGAAGTGGAGGATCCAGAGTGTGGAGAGAGTGACCCAGAAGAGATGGAGCAGCCAGACAATGAGGACTTGAGCCAAAAGGGGGCAGATGGAGAGGAGAAGGAGGAAGAAGAAGAAGTAGAAGAAGAAGAGGGAGAGGATAGTGGTACAGAGGAAGAGGAGCAGGAAGAGATAACCGTAGATGAGGAGGAGTGGTTTACCTGCTCAGAAGATGAGGGGGGAGAAGAGAAAGGGACTGTTGGTTCATCTAATGAATCCTCCTTCCACAACTCCAGTCGGCTGCTGCACAAGGATGAGTTGCTGGCGATGTTTAAGGCGGTTCACAGTGGACCCAGGTGTAAAGAAGACCAACTGACAGTGGGGCTGGTGGGTAAAAATGTATTGCTTACTTGCTGTGTGTGTACAGTAGTCGTATATACGAATGCTTTATCCAGGAATGCTGCTGTTCTCGCCATAGCTGTGACGAAAAGCTTTCTGAATGGTGCGGAACGTAGCGTCTTAAATGGAAAATATACTCTGTTCTCACATTGTTCTGACAGAAAAAAAGCCTCGACATACACTAAACTATCCTTTTTCATCATGTATGGACACAACAGGTCGGGTATCCTAACGTGGGGAAGAGTTCCACCATCAACACTATTCTACGGAACAAGAAAGTGTCTGTTTCAGCCACTCCTGGACACACTAAGCACTTTCAGGTACAGGACGGCTCTCCTAAACTCTCCACGTGAATTCAAGTCATGCTTTCCATCAGCAGAAAGACAAATGTGTGATTGATTTTTGCCTTTTCTTTTCATGCATCTCAGACTCTGTATGTGGAGCCAGGCCTGTGCCTTTGCGACTGCCCCGGGCTGGTCATGCCTTCCTTTGTTTCTACCAAAGCTGAGATGATCTGCTCTGGGATCCTGCCCATTGACCAGATGAGAGACCACGTACCAGCAGCCTCTCTGATATCCTTTATATGTCAATCAAAAATGTTTTGCTTGCATTTACATACATTATTACATTATTACTTACATTATTAATTAAATTGTAACTTTGTAATAGCTTCTTTTTTTAAGGAAAAACTGCTTTAAAGGTGCTTTGTGACATTAATAAGTCATTATTGAATACATTTTGAGAAAGTGGATCAAGTGGATTTATAGGAAATGTGGTCCTAAGTTTAAAAACACAAGATATAAATCTTTGTCTGGAATATGGGGTGTTTTAATGAACACCTTACCTTATCAATCCTGACAGGGGTCTATTTTATTTTACAGTAATTATACCAAACATCCCAAATTAATTTGAAATGGATATATTGATGTTTTTACCCAGAATTTAAAATTTTTACACCATAAAGCTCACAGTTACCAGGTTTAAGCTTTGGATGGTGATCGCAGTTAAGCCCTTAACAGATTTTTTCAAGTATGTCAAACAATCCCTCGGGACGTATTAGAAGGCACCTACGGCATCAACATCATCCGACCACGAGAGGACGAAGACCCCGACAGGCCCCCCACCTCTGAGGAGCTGCTGATGGCTTACGGATGTGAGACTATCAGACATTGATAGTTTTTCTACAAAAAATAAATAAAAATAAAAAGATTTACTTGCAAGTGTGCAACTTTCATTGGCTTTTATTTGGTATTTGGCCATTTCTTGTTTCTCTGTGTTTGTAAAGCTCCATGCTTTTAGATACAAGCTGTATAAAGTTTATCATCTTGTGTTGTCATGTTTTTTCAGATATGAGAGGCTTTATGACGTCACACGGCCAGCCTGATCAGCCCCGATCTGCCCGATACATCCTTAAGGACTACGTCAATGTAAGTAGCACACATGGGTCAGATTTGAAAAAAGTTACAATGACTTTGCTTGTTCTTGTTTACTTTTGTACAGTAGGTAGGTAATGTTGGAATGAATTTGAGGGACCTTGCACTGAGTACCAAAATGTTTAAGCAGGCCACTAAAAGTCAGTTTACAAATACTGCTCTGTGATGAAGACCCCAAGCAGGATAACTGAATGCAAATTACAATAATCTACTGGTGTTGTTCACCTGCAACATAGCATGGCATTGCAACTGGATGTCTGTTGTACATTTAAATTTGTGTACTATCCAAAAGTACAGGACCTTAGAGAGTGAATGAAGAGAGGGAGTGACGGTAGTGAGAACAAAGCAGCGAATTAGAGAAATAACGTGTTATTTTCTGATTATTTCATGGTGGTTACGTTCTAAAGTAGAAATAAATAACCACCAAACACTCAAAAGATGATTCACTGTTGAGACAGATGCTCTCAGTTTCCTCTTAAGACCTCCTTCTCATGCATTCATTATATCCAACTCATGCAGCAGTAAATACAAAGAACTGGACAAATCTGTATTGTTTTTTTCTCTTAATACTGCATTTCAAGCACTGTTGTCTTTTTTTATTACCTCATGGGTTTAATATTCATGATCTACCTGGTTCCTCATATGTGGTTGAAATGAAAACAGGATTGCACAGCAGTGACTTTTAGTTCCAAGTTAAGTTCCTGAGATTAGTTCCTCTGGTTCCAAAATACCCGGGACTTTTGGTTGAAACAGGGCTTATTAGAAACATTTTTGATTTGGGCAGTTGTTCCTATAAAATCATTTGTAACCTCAAACATTTGCATCCTGAATAGAACATCCTGTCCCTAACACACTCTGCCTAATAATGTTGACTCCTTACAGGGCAAGCTTCTGTTCTGCCATCCTCCTCCACATATAAATGCTAAAGACTTCCAGCCACAGCACAGCAAGTTCCAGAAAACAGACTCGGACAACTGTGACCTCTCCTCGTCAACAAACAAACAGAAAATCAAGAGAATCGAAAATGTGGTTGACAAGAACTTCTTCCATCAGGTACAACAAATCCACTGTCTTGTTACTAGCAAGGAAAATGCTTGAATAGTATGTCATCACATTAAATCTTGTTTTCCTATTTTCGAGAGGCTTTTTATTGTGATATTGAATGCTTGAGTTTTGACGGGATCTCTGTCTTTAGGAGAATGTGAGAGCACTCTCTAAGGGGGTTCAGTCTGTCATGGGCTACAAACCAGGCAGTGGACCAGTCAGCCTAGAAAAAGCTGGATCAGAGATGGTGGCGGGCAAACCCTGGAAAAAACATGGCAACAGGAACAAGAAGGAGAAAGTACGCCGGCTTAACAAGCATCTGGACGCCTGATGATAATCTGAAATCTAAGCACTTTCAATTACAGATCATTTCAACTGGAGTGGAAAAACCCTGAAGTACAGTTCACATGTGATTCCAAAGGAATAAAGGCTGAGCAGTACCTGTACGTAGACGTAGGCCCCTTAATCCTGTGAGTCCAGAAAGGTCATATTTTGATATTAACCAGTGAAGTGCATAATCTGTAATGGACTGCTCTGGTTCGAAAATCATATTGGTGCAATGCATTCCATCAACTGGATCACCAGTTGTACCTCAGATCTCACAGGACTGTTCGGTAATGAAATCGACATCCAGAGGGTTTGAATTTTATAACACATTGAAAAGGAGATTTTCAATACAGTTTGCTGAAGTTTTAAAAAGGCACAACATTGTCTTCATTAAACAGGTAGAATACTGTTTGTTGGAAAGAGCCTTCACTCAGATATGATTTATGTAACTAAGATTGGTTATCGAATAAAACTGAAAACTTACCATGTGTCACTCGTTTATTACATTTCCACTAGGATATTACTGAGTAATCTTCAGGGTGAAATGTTGGAAATATTGTTTCCTTAAAAGCTATGATTACTATGAGCATGAAACACACAGTAATCAATGTTTTTGATATTAACGTATACGTTTGCAATTTTTCAAGTCTGTCTTAAAACAGGTCAGATGCCCAAATGAACATTGAAACAGTCCTGCTCATCCTTTAAATGAAATGAAAGATGTGAAAGACTTGCTCATAGTGTTGAAATTATTGAAACTAGAGCAGTGCCTGTTTGGAACAGGCTTGGTCTCCAGCTGCTGCTTCAATGCATAGAAAAGTTAATACAGTCGATGTGAGGTGTGAGTGAGTATATATACTTTCAACATGAAAGAAACTAACATTCTGTTATGCACAGATGTTATAAGCAATAAGTGCTCTAATAGTACATAAAAATATTTTCTCATTTCAGGTAGCCTAAAATAAGGGATTGATTTAAAAATAAAATAATGTGCATGCTATAATAAAGTGGATCGACCATTTAGGGCTCTTAGATCGTTCTTATTTTCTGTGCCTTCAGTTCATATTTGAGTGGGTATGTTTGCGGGTGACCTACGCTCAACCATGTATCTGAACGCCTCCTGTGTAGCCACTTACTGCTGATTTGCTATTAATATTAAACGCATCTCGTGTCCAAATTGCACCAAATTCGACTCTGCACTCCCTTCGTTCCCCTGCAATGCACCCGCCAAGTGTGGAGTCGATGGGATGAATAGTTCAAGAGATACGCGAAGGACACACAGACATACTGACATGCAGAGATTCCATCCTTTAATAGATAGATAAATGTATTTTTAATGTTTCCACTAAATGAAGCAAAAAATAACTAAAACTGGTATATTTAATTAAGAATTCACCAAAACTAATGCAATTAGATGTGCAACAGTCTAGATAGGATAGAGTGCCTAGATATCTTATATCTTATAGATTTTATGAGTGCTGTTATATTGCTGACTTTTGTTTCGACCGCTGTTATTGAGAATTGAACACTCAGAAAACGATATTGGGGTTGAGCATGTTATTTTACTCATTCAGAGGTATAAACCTGGTTGCCCAATACTGCAAGGCTGAAGTCAGGACCACCTTCATAGGCCTCATCCTGCAGAGGATTCAGCTCTTAAAAGGGACGCAGCTCCTCGCAGGTGTTTCTGAACACTGGATGCGTGCAAATGATTATCAAAGCTACTTGTACACAGGTGGATCACCAACTACAGAGTACAAGAGAACTTTAATTTATATTCATCTTTTTAAGACAGGGTGTAATAGTGTCAAACATGGGCTGGATAATTTCCCACAACATATTTCTGTAGTGCAACATTTATCAAAGGTGAGCCCCTCCCTAAATGTGCAGCCACCTCTTCCATTGAACTCAAGTGCCTTTGACGCGCAAGTTTGCACGTCGGCTGCATGGCTTGATAAGCGCGGTATGGCTTGTTTTGCTTTGTCGCAACTCGGAATGTGAACTTTTTTGCAATTAATATGGGGGTACGTACATTGGCGTTGGAGGGCCAGACAGGAGAAAGTCCCAACCCCTCTCTCTCCAGTTTGTTTGATTTTTGCGTCGATTCAGTCACCACCTGTTTCTCCCACGACGCAGGCAAACTGTGCGTTCCCATCGGTCTCTGCTCTTTATCTGCTCTGCTTTTACTGCTGTCAAGTCTTCTGTAAGTAGTTTTTTTCATACAGCATTTGCTCCAGTAATTTACTGAAGACTTTCTGGCATTAATCCTGTGATAACTGTTTCAAGGCTCGTGTGTCAGAGGTGCAAATGTCGGAGAGGACATCCGGGAGAGATCATGACTTCCCTCTACTGCTTCTTGGGTAACCTGTGTGCTACCACCGGGGCAGTTATGTCCAAACAACTGCATATTCTGGTAATCTAGTTTAGATCATGGTGTGTTTCATCTTTTGCATTCAATATAATAACTTGTTTCTGCTCCCTCCTCTGTAGATTTTAATGGGGGCTTTTGCTGCTGCTGTGGATGCTGTTAATTGTATTTCTTGCTGCTTCCCGGTGTTTCTGTGTTGGAACTCAAAGACAGGTAAGTTTAGAGCAATGCCATGAAAAAGAATAATGCAAAAATTATAATCTCCTTGACAATCATAGATATTGTAAAATACAAAATGTAGCTTATGCATTTTAGATTTTATTGTAGCAGCCAAACCGTTTAGGCAAAACAGTAAAGAGACAAGCTCTACAGATAACCAAGCAAATGAACTGGGGATGTGTCACAACTAAATGTTTCCAACTATAACCATGAGGTGCTCTCCCTCAGAGAGGAGGCTGAGGGTCATAAGGAGGCGGAGGAGACAGCACCTCCTTGCAGTGTGTGTGCTGATGGTGCTAGCAGGAGGCTTCCTGAAATCCAGAGTCAACCACAACCCGGCAGACAATCCCCTCAGAGGGAGAAGATTGCTGCACTTCTCCCTGCAAGTAAGCAAGCACACATCACCACTGTGGCTGGTAAAATGGATTTACGTTAGAGCACTTTGGTTGCACTTTGCATAAATGCTTGTACTTACAGTTATTAAATAGTACATATGGTTCATTTAACTGTGTGTCCATGGACTTCGGCCTTGCTTTTAAATACTCGGTTGTTAAAATATTTCACATCAGTTTCTGCAAATGTGGATGAATATTCATGTGCTTAAATCCAGCATGTTTAGGCTAAATATCCTAACGGCTTGTTGTATCTAACATTATAACACCTGAAATATGTTCTTTTAACAGGACAACACTGAAATCCTGGGTTACATCCTTGGCCTGCTGTCCTTTGTCATCACCTGTACCTCCAGGTTTCCTGCACTCCACAGAGCTGTAAGTGATGGGATACAGTACGGTTGACTTGATGTCACTTAAAATCGTGTTCTTATTGCTTTTACAAAATTTGCTTCCAGTGATAAATCACTTTTAAGGAAATGGCATTTGCTTTTATTTTTCCCTGTAGCACAGAGGACGGATGCTGACAAGGGCCCATGTGTTCTCTGGGGTGCTGTGCTCACTGGCTGGTGCCCTGTACGCTACTGCCATACTCTTCTACGACACTCAGCTTGAGTTTCTTCTGACAGTTATGCCGTGGCTGCTGTCAGCAATATGCTGTGTCACCCTGGACCCTCTTGTATCCTTTTATTGACACATATCAGATTCAGTCCTGCCACAGAACTGGAGGTGGCCCCTTGGAGCACTTGTAACGCTATATTGATTCATCTTATGAAAGCTTTTATATGTTCTAGACACAAAGTTGGTTTTTCTTCCTGAGAAAAAAATCCTTCTTTCATAGAAGAAGGAGCAGCAGCAGCAATAGCCACTGTGGCTGAATAGAGAAGGAAAGAGTACTTCTTTCAGAAATCCAAAGACTATCAACAAAAAATACAAAAAAGGCCATCACAAGCCCACACAGTTTGACCTTTGGGAAAAGCAGTGCAGAAAAACACATCGAGCACAGAGCAAATTTCTACTAAAATCAAGGCTAGAGTGCAGCGCAATTAGATTAAAATGATCTCTTGAATTGCCTGAATATATGTGATTCATCCACCTTTTAAACCAGCTGTAACGTGCTGACCTTTGACCTGGAATTGTCAGATTCTAGTCATCTATTGGTGCAAGAGGGGAACCAGGGAGCAACCTATGAGGTTTTCTCCAGACACAGAGAGCCTCTTAGGTGGCTCCACTGAGGAGAAAGCTGTTGTGAAGAGAAAACAGCAAGTTCATTCACCAGAACAAACAAAGGTAATTCTTCATACTTAATGTTTTAGGGCCTATTTGTTTTCCTAAACCCTAGAAATTGTACCTTGATTGTAACATCTATTGCACAAACAACAGATTACCACTTTAATTTCATAGTGTTAATTAAGAGACCTTGATCTCAGTGAGACTTCCTGAATAAAGAAAGGACTAATTAACTAGCTGATTGCTTTATGTTTAACATTGACAACATAGGGATTAAAAAAGTAGGCAATAGGCAGGCATTGGTCTGCAAAATTTGAGTCATGTTCATAAAATGAAAGCCATGGTCTCTTTCTGTTTTCAATCTCATCATTGTGGTTTGAGTTTGAACATTTTACTATTCAGCCTTTTTCTTCAAAGACAAAAAACATCCCGATGACTGAGATGGGCCGTTATATGGATGTCAGTACTCACCCTGCAAGAAAAGTAAGCAAAGTTGTCTCAGACTTCTTTGAATAATGACAATGAAAACTGGATATTATTTCTTCCTGAGTCAACGGTTTCTCTTGCAGTTTAATATCTAAAGTAGAGACCATCATGTTCTTGCCGACAGATCAGCCCGAAGGAGGTGACAGTGTCCAGAGAGGAGGTGAATGACCAGCCTCCGAACAGGACAGTGCGAGCGATCAGAGTCAACAGTTTCTGCTCTTCAGATACATCTTATGACTCTTCGCTAGTCAGTTCTGATCTAGAGGTGGGTGGGACTAATTAAGTATTGTGTTAATAAAATGTAAAGAAGTCTTTTACCTCTGTCGGTGATCACAAGGAGCAGTATGACATTTTCCTACAAAATGGAGATGAGTAAGCTAACCAATCGGGGGAGTTTCTGAACAACTGCAAAGAAAATGTTGAGTCATTTGCTGTTATCAACAACCCATTCAACCCCTCCTAAATTAAATAAAGCTGAAATATCAGAACAGCAGTATTGACCTCAGTTTTTAGTTTCTGTTCTGAAATGTAAAAGGGTGAAAACTTGTTTGGACAGTGTCCTTTCATCTAGTTATCTAAAAATGTGTTGTTCGTTAGACAGATAGCCACTAGGTGGTGATAGCATGTTGACATAATGGGTGGCGCATGACAACTGTAAAAGTATGAATGAATGTAACTGGGATTTTTCACTGCGGTTAACTTGTGTTGTATCACCTCATGTGAACTTCTGTGATTACTTTAAATTTTTTGAGTTTAATGCCTCTTATATTGGCTTATGTAATGGGTTTTCCCCTTCACAACACAGTACTGAAGTTCATCAAGAGGTGAGAGTTGAGAGCTACAATTATGCTGTCTGATGAATGTTTGAGTAAATGTTTTTACTATGTGGCTTTGTTTTTCTGAGTGTAATAAACTGCAGTAAAATTGGATGCCTTGCAGTCTGACAGAGTTGGATTCCATCCCTTCTTGATGAGAGTACAAGTTTGGAGACGGCTGCTTGAAATTGTGGTTGTGTATGGTACTGACAGAAGTATGCCTCCAAACTTTTGTTTCAATGCCACTGAAGTTTCTTCACCACCCCTACTTTAAGAGTTGAAACAGAAATCTTCCTCTTCCTGTGTTTAATCCAAATCCACCAAGAGTATCTCCAAATCTATATAGTGAAATGTTAATGCTATAATTCTGCAAATGAAAATCCAACACTCTGCGACTCAGAAGAACTTGTAAGAAGAAGTAACAGTGGGCGCAGTGTGCTGTTGCAAACCAAGCTTTGTGCCTTCCACATGTGACTCTGGGGGAAGTAAAGTCAGACAGTCGTCAGAGGTTCTTGTGAGAAGACAACAGTCAGCAAGTTCTTTTAGGATTGATGAGTCGAAATCTACAGAGAGCACTGTGTGTGTGTGTGTGTGTGTGTGTGTCTGTGCATGTGATTCTGTGGGTAAAAGTTTATGGAGGGAATGTTTGTGAGAAGCAAGAGTAGCAGGGCTTGTATTTTAACTGCTGATTATAGGCTAAGTAAAGTGTAATGTGGCTTTATTCTGCAGTTGTGCCCAGCATTATATTTTGGCTACATAGCTAAACTAGTCTTGGTTTTCAGAGGATGGTACACATGGACATAATTTCTCCTTGAGTTTCCAACGAGAATTACAATTCAAGCTTTTTTCCTTCTCTGGCTATGATGCTCACAGCCGCAAGAGAAACTCCCTTACTGGGTTGCTGTAGGACGCCAAGTTATGGAGGATGTCATTTAATTAGAAACAAAGGCAAACAGTGTGAGTGCAAACAATTGCAGCTTGATACTGTTTACCAAACAGGAAAAAGCAAAGGACGTGAATGCCCTTACCAAAGTTAACGTTAGAAAAGAAAGAAGGCTTCAAGTGATTCTTCAATATGTACTTTGTGTAATTGATGTTTGTGGTAAAGCTCACAGCTTTATTTGGCTGTGGGACAATTCTTCCTATTCAGCTACATCTAACTCAAACTCTCAGTGGTCAGTAGTGGTCTGTCAGGCTCTCACACCACAGGATCATCAAAATATTCAATGTTAATTATCTTTTTTGACTATTGGTCCTGAGCAAATCTCTAGTCTGTAGTCTTTTGCTGAAAAGAGAAGGTAAATTGTTAGATTAGTCCCTCCTTCTCTTGCACTCTTTCCACTCGCTAGTTAAAAATAACAGAAGCTGTTTACTTGGTGATATAATGGATAGATATTTACATACCACTTGGCCCAGTGTCTAATGTTTAATCTATAATATGCAGCACTCTAGTAGTCAGGGAAAACTGTCACTGTCACATTTTTCCCTCTACATTAAACCCAGAAGTTAACCAACTGTAAAATGATTCAAAGTAAGCGGAGGACAGAAGAGATCACAGTGCTAGTGAACAATTTTAGATGTACTTGCATAAAACATGAATTTAAATTCTGGCTGCTTTATATGTTATCACCATAATGGCTGATGATGAAAAACCACACAACATTTTGAGTGTGCTGCCTGCTTACACTGAGCAGCCAGCCAGCTTGGATTGTCTATTGTACTGTGTTTCTTGCTCATTTCTGCTGAGTGCTAGTTCCTCATTGAGGTGGAGGTAAGGGGTGGGAGAGGACGGAGGGGTGGAATTGTTTGAGATTTGCTTCGTGGCCCAATTGTTCTGCTGTAAAGAATCTTTGATTAAAGACCAAAACTGGGCTGGGCCTGTCTGCTTAGGAAGTACTGCAAAAAAAATGTCTGCCTTGTCTATAGGGGGCCGCGTGCTACCCTCTGCTATTTTGGGAGATGTTTATGGTCTCCTGTGTGATGCCTGCTGGCCAGGGGTTTAACTCTGAGCTTGAGGCATTTAGCTGATCAAATACAACATGTGTCATCAGAGCAGTAAAATAAACATTAATACCAGGATCTCAAACATAACAAACAAACCTGCATTAAAGAAGAAAAGGGTTTGAGTCACAGAAATTGAAATGAAATATCGTTTTGTTCCAAAAGTGATTAAGTATGATTGACAAGTGCTAGATAATGATATCCTCTTCACAGAAGTGATTTTTGAAACTCCCTTTTAAAAAAACAATTATTTGAACAAGTAAACTAACTGCTTGAACAAATGACTTTCAACATTGTGAGAGACAAGCATGTGGCTCCTCCACATTGGTTTCTTCTAGTGAATATGAATAGATCATTAGTTGAATAAGGTGGTTCTGTTTGTCCTTTTTTATGCTTTGATTCTCCATGTGATATCCTGACCTGTCCTTATTTTCCAGTGGGATTTTGAAGTGGGAAATGCACAGTGGAGCGAACCAAAAGCAAAGCAACAGGAGGGAGGTGAGTTTCCCCTGCAAGAATGGCCAAGAAACCCCAAACCCTTTAACATCTGCACCTGTGCCATGTCTGGACTCCCACTGAACTCTGTAACCAGAAAAGAAGAGAGTGAGAGTGGCTCTGCTGCAAACCCGAATGATAAAGAAACCTCAATTAAATGATGTCATCTGGTGCATTAATTTGAATGGTAATAAAAACTGCAAACACTGACCTGTTATCTGTCATGTTTTACTGCACTGTTTTACAGTTTAGTATGTGTGTGATGTACTTTGACATCACCCTAACTGGCCAGTGTTGGTAAAATTATGGTGAAAATTACAGGGCTTTTGGTTGTTAATACTGAATGTTGTGTTGTAGATGCAGTGTGTAGCTTTGCCTCTGACTTGAAACCTACTGGTTTACAAAACACCTCCCCTAATAAAACAATATTGCTCCCCTGCTGCCTTGCAAGGTTATTGGGTCATATCCTGTATTTTGCCAGTCGACCTGCGTTATCAGGGCTGTACTGGGAAAATGGGCCGGCAGCACAGATAAGCACCAGACTAGACGGCCGGGGCTCCTCCGTCCTCTCCATCATCCCTCAACCCTCTGTCCGTCTGCCCACTCCAGGGCTTTAGACGATCATGCTGGAGCAACAGACCAGCAAATTTTTAACTAAAGGGACTTCCTGAGGTCTGATAGTGGAACAATACACAGATTAGAGCAAAGTTATGAAGCACATTTTACTCCTCCCTGTTACATTTCCTCAAGTCACATCTTTGTCTGAGACAAATGACTGGGAAACAAGTAATGAAGTGTAACAAAGCTATTGCTGATACCAGCAGTTGTAATTAAGGTAACTTAACACCTTGTTCAGGCTGTAAATATAGTCTGATAGGTTGTGTTGGAAGATAATTCAATATCACCATTTATTAATTGTCAGCAAAATCCTATTGTGATGTAATCTTATTTTATTGAGCCACCTACTTCTGCTGTCCAAATTGATGTTTTTGAACAAGCAGTGATTAAAAACTTGATTGGTTATGATAACACTTTATGTCCCTCTATTTAGCATTCATAAGAATAAATAAATATACAAGCATTTAATAAATGGTTTGTAACAGACTATAATGTAGTTAGAAGCAGATATAAGGAAAATTTTACATGTTTATGAATGTACAGTATTCGTCGGCAATTATATCTTTTATGAAGAAATTTTATGTGATCACAACTGAATTTTACTGCCATTCATTATCTGTCATTGTTCAACACATTTTTGACACAAATTTGGTCTCATGTATTGTATAATACTGGAATACACCTCATTGCTTTGAACATCAGTATGATTATTTCTGTGGTTTCATGATAATAAGAAAATAAGAAAATATCCATATTTCAATTGTCAGTATCCATATTGTGATATTTCACTGTGTCATATCACCGACCCTACCAATAGGGCACTCAATTTTGAAATCTTAAATGTCAGTGCTTCATATATCTTTATTTATGTAATTGTTTTATCTTTGATTCCTTAGGGATATGATAATATGCGGTGCTTCCTGCTGCTTATTCCTATCTGATGTTGCTGATGGGTAGAGATGAACTGTATCCCATGTGTGCATCATGTTAAAGAGGTTCGAAATCTGAGATGCGATTACATATATAGTGCTATTTAACTGGAGCTCATGTTATTATTATGGCATTATTTTTCTGTTTGGTTGTTGTACACCTGAGAAAAGTCACTGCTTTTCATCTGTATTTCCTATCAGATACAATAAACCAAAGAAAAAAAATCACATGTTCGTTCTCAATTGACGTATTCTGGTGTCATGATGAATGCTGAGCTAGCATTGCTCCATCACTGGGCCTCATCCCTGTCCCTTGTGAGACTGGGCCAAAAGAAAACAATCTGTGTGTCCCCCATAAAAAGGTGGAATTCTGTTTGCAGAAGTGAAGAGGAGCACGGATTAGGACATCTGAAGCAGCAGTGGGGAATGGGCCTTTCTGTTTTTCTTGGCCTGTACGTCACTGATCGCTCCACTGCAGATGACATGGAAGATGCTGGATGATTTGAGCCTGCAGGACATTTTGTTCACCTTGCAAACTGGCCAGAAAGGGAGGAGGGAAAGGTGGATTTGTTCAGGAGTAACACAAAATCATGAATACTTGCCAGTGAGTGAGTGAGGAATAAATCAGAAACTGAATGTTGATAAATGAGCACCAAGTAGTTACTAAGTAACTCTGAATAAAGGATTATATAATAGATGAACATATAGTCATATAATAGAGTTGCCTGAGAACTTTGTTGAGTGGCAGTCAACTGATTTGACACATAAAGATCAGTTTTCTTGTCACATACAGTACTAAAATGTCTACTGTGAACTTTTTAAAGTTCAAAAAAAGAGTTCTGATAATGTCTCTACTTGGAGATGAGACTTTAAATTTCTTACAGAAAGTCTGCATTACAAATTGGGCACATGGATTTGAAACTCTGCAAGTGGCAGGTAAGGGTCTAACAAAATACGCTTTTGATTTCATTATGGGAAATATAGGATACAGGATCTCTGCCTCCGCTGCTTCGATTTTGACTGTTCTCTGTTTGATGTGGTTCTTGCAAGACCCTCAGCTGTATGGAAGGGCAACTAACTCCTGCTCTCTGTGCATTACATATCCAGTCACGTCCAAGATCAGCAGACTGTTACATAACAGCCTCATTATTTGCTCTGCCTGGCCTTGGGTTCTTTTCGTGTGAATTAATTTTTAGTAATTTGTTTAAACACAAATGTATTTAGGAATATGCATGTGAGCACAATATTTACTAAAATAAAACTTAAACTAGATTTTGACACAGGGCTCCTCTACAAGACAGGGCCACACGATAACCAACCAAAGATAACTAAAAATCAACTAAGTGGCGATGAACGTGGGGCTTTTGGGGCCCCTGGGAGTCTGGGGCCACATTTGTTCCCTACTTTTCCTGGCTGGTAATCCAGCTTTGATAATGACCATATTCTTAATCAGTTTTTCTTGTTTGACTCTGGAGTCAAGAGCTAAATCACAACAAACCAACAAAAATTATCCTTATGATGAACTATTTGTTGTAGAGTTGCAACAATTAGTCGATTAATCAATTAGTCAATTGACAGAAAATTAATTGATAACTATTTTGATAATGGATTAGTTGAAAAATGTGAATATTTTGTAGTCCTCTGTGATAGTAAACTGAATATCTTTGGGTTGCAGACAAAACAAGACATTTCAGGTTGCATCTTAGACTCTGACAATGACAATGATTGATTTTTTCCCCATTTTCTGACATTTTATAGACCAAAATCAATTAATAGAGAAAATAATCGACAGAGTAATCAGTAATGTAAATAATCATTAGTTGCAGCCCTAATTTGTTGTAGCTGCGTCATACTGAGCTACGCTGGTCTTGATTATTATTTTATTTTATTACTTTTTGAATAGTTTTTAACTCACATTATCTACATAGTTTTTCTGGTGGTAGTTCACGCTCTGTGAAGCACATGTGCTATATGGCCTAAATAAAGTTTTGCTCGCTTTGTATGGTTGCTATGATGCATCATGACTTTGTCGTTACCTTACCATTACTTTCAATTTTTCCGTTAATTATTCTAAGTTGTGACACATGAGAGGGACTGAGCTCCCCTTAAACTGCTTCCTATATTATTATTTATTATTCTAATCTTTCCTTTTGGGTGACTGGGCAAGCTTCTTCTTTAAAAGCAGCTTTATTGAAACAAGTATACAACAAGTTTACTTGTGTATACAACAAGAGTGTACCATCACAAACAAGCCAGAGGGACTAAAGGTTGAAATAAAGTTAAATAAATATCCTGTAAAGCTTACAGTGTTTATATGTTTTAACAGCTTTTTTGTTTGTACATTCAGATACTGAAGAAATATATTGTTTGATATGGACAGTTGATATGGACATTTTGCTTAATAATTTGGATTTGTGAATATAAAATTTACTAAATAGTAGGCGAATTAATTAAATAGAACTGCAAACAAGGATTCCTGTTATATTCAGTGTATCCAAACAATACATTTTCCCAAAGTAATAAAAAGTGAGGATAGATATGACCAGCAATAAATCGTGACAACTTACTTCACTGATGTTTTGTATGTTGGCAAGACCAGAGTAAATGTAGCAGTGTTTCTCTGAGCTCCCCACAAAAGATACAACTTAGATCAGTATCTTTCTTAAGTTTCTGCAAATAATGATTGTGACTGGGCGAGCTTCTGTTTTTCTTTTAAACTATTTACACAGTGGAACAGTCAACGGCTTTACCGACAACAGTAACAAGGTAATGTATGCTCAAGGTAGTGCACAGATCATAAGACATCATTAAAGAAATAAAAATAAAAAGCAAACATAAACCAAATTAAATTAAATCAATTACAAGTCAAATTCATTACATAAGACTGTAGTTTTCACAGCTTTAGAGTCTGTGCAGTATTTAAGTGTGTCCAGGTAGGATTTTAAGTAGGAGGAGGAGTAGAAGACGTAGGGTTTCGGTTTTGCAAATTTGCTGGCATGTCTGGAACTTTTCTAATAAAGAAATAAGATTGATAACATACATTTTCTTGACAGACATTTCATCAGCATAGCTTCAATTTTGAGTTTGAGTTGAGTATCTAATTTTCTATTTAAAAAAAGATTAAATGAAACCAAAAAAGTCTGACTAAAGGTACAGTCCCCCCAAAAAAGATGAGTTGTTGTTTCATCTGTGTGGTGACAGAAGGAACAAAGAGGGTCAATATTCAGTGTATATTTTACAATAACTGACTGGAGACACGTGCAATATTTTCAGAGACACCTCTCACACCTTATTTGAAACAAACAAATTCCTGTACAGATTATTACCAACAAATACGGAAGCAGGTTTACTAATTATGCCCCTCTGAAATTTTCTCTTATACATTTATTATTAGTTTAAAAACTAATAATAAATGTATAAGGAAAAAAATATACTCAGATCAGAATTCCCTTTACATAAATCTGGTGGAGTAGTTAGATGGATGACAGCATCAAATGAGTACAAGAATGTTATATTCTAATAGGAATTCATTATAAGTAAACCTTTAACCCTCCTTGTTAAACAATTGACCGACAAGTAGTATGCCATTATCTACCCATTCCCTTAAAAACAATGACTCGCGTTTAAAACATACATCTTGATTATTCCAAATGTAGTATTTGTGAGGGGAACGATTATTATGTTTAAATACCAAGAGACCAGCATCAGAGTAACTGTTTACGAAAATTGGAGCGTTTTTACAAGAAAACGAGTGCGCGAGCTATTCACCTTGCGTGGCGGTCCGGTAACATCACAGCGCGTCACTTCCTGCCGTCAGACAGCCAGTTCAGGCCAGTTCACTACGTGTTGTAGTACTCAGTCTGTCCCGCTGAGCTGTCAACACACAGCAGCCCTTACTCTGCGTGTCCGTTGCGACAACATTTTTCTATTCAACTTAGTCCATTTTCTTCTTCAACGACGTTTTCCTTCAGATAACAGCTGCTTTCATCTCACCATGACTCGGAGGTGATCTTCAGAGTGTCCGGGTGGTTCTGGGTGAGTCTGTTATTCAGAAACATGTTGCGGTGTCTTCACTGCTGTCATCGTCACACATGTCAGTTGCTAGGGCTAGCAGGGCTAAAAGCTAAAGCGGTAACGTTAGCTGCTGCTGTTGCCGCTGCTGCTCCTGCTTGTGTGGACGTCAGCTTTCATCATTTCACGCAGGTGAGAGGCAGGGAAAGCAGTCAGTGTTACCGGTGAAATGGGAATTCACTTCCACATTGTCTGAAAAAGAAAGTACAGATGAAGACACATGGATATTGTTAATAAGCTGGTAACTGAGTAGCGGGCTAACAATGAAGCTTGGCTAATGTTAGCCAACTAGCCCGATGAATCCTCTTCCTGGCTGTCTGTGGTTTATAGCTATGATTAATTTGTCAGTAGTTTGGCGTTAAACGTTTCTTAGTAAAACTAAGAAGGATATAGTCACGTTAGCTAGTGACAGGTTAACCTAGATGAAACCAAGGAAACCCGTAAACCAAAACCACATCCTGTTACAATGTACACCTTTTTACTACATGGCAGCTAATAATAACACATATTGTAACATTGATTCTTTGGTCCCTAAATGTCGATTTGAGTTACTTTTCATATAGTGTTGGCAGTCATTTTATTACAATAAAGAATAACTCTGTTTAGGCTGTTTGGTCAACACCTGTCACTCTGGTGTGATTAGTAACAAGCAAGGATGTACTGTACACATGTCGAGCCAACCAGCTTAATTAAATCATCAATAACCTTGGGATTACTTAATTTCATCACACACACCCATTAGCTGTCATAACTTTAATGTGTGAGAACGTTCAATTGAAAATATGTAAAACAAATTGTGCCTATAAACATGCTCAACCTCTCTTTACTTCTTTGAGTCATTGTTTTATCCAATTATATCACAGGTCTTTTGATTGTTTTATAATTATTGTGTAGCCTCAGATTAATAAATTGTATGCACGAATTAACAGTAAAGAAACAATCTGTTATCTCATGAAGCAATGTCAAAGATAAAACAGCATCCTGTTTGGCAGCCCGAGGCACATCTACATCTAGTATGAAATGCAAATGGCCCCTTTACACTGTCCACGACTTGACAATGGTTTTTTTATGGCTGCATCATACAGAGGATGTGTGCACCTTGCAGCTAAAGATAGCCAGCAAAGGTTAAACAAGAAGTGCTGAAACACAGCGTAGTATCAGAACTGTATGAAAAAGTCATTGTTGCTACCTTCTGATAGTTTGCAGTAGCTCCTTGTTGTCCTAAGTCTCTTGGTGGACTCCCTCACTAGTGACCGTCTCACATAAAAACTGAATTTTTTGTGGGCAGTCTGCCCAAGGCTGACTTATATTTCCATTTTGCCTTGCCATTATTGTTATGATTGGCCTTACTGTACTGAAATTTAGAGCCTTGAAAAATGTTTTGTATCATTCTGTTAATTGTTACTTTACTATTACTTCACTGTAGATTTGTTTGGACTATTGTTTTGTCTTCATTATGTAGTTTTTGCCTGATTATTGATTTACCAGCAGTATGACCTTCTAGACACAAGTGTTTTTAATCTAAAACTAAAATAAATCTAGATTTACTTTCACTTAGACAGTTAATAATCTTGATCTAGAGTGGCTACGCTTGCATTGCCTGTGGCTACATGCTGTCAGCGTGGATGTCATTAATTGAGACTGCTGCCGGCTGCTGTTTATTTATTAGTGCTGCTGGCGCTGCATGACTGGCATACCCAGACTACAAAAGGTTTCAGTAAACAAAGGATCAGAAAGAGATTGGGCTTTGTATAGCCAGCACTGATCAATTTAAAAATGCCCTGATCTAGTTCAAGTTTATTTGTGTTGCACAAACACTGATCATGCAGACCAGCTCAGAGCTAATTTATTCTTTGTCTATTCACTTTTCAGTTTATATATTAACAGAGACAGTGGACTCGCTGGTACGTGTCTGTCTCCGCTGCCACAGTAAGACTTAGGAGATAATTAGTTTATGTGGATTTAATGAAAATGCGACCTTTGAGTTGAGAAGAACAATATCCACACACAGAGTGTTGTTGTTCCCACAGGACATAGGAATAAAAACTACCTACTGAACCTATAGACCAGTTCAGCCTTTAACTACACAGTGAATGATTCATTAGTGATATGCAGACTTGTTTTATGCAGACTGGGATGAGCTGGACCCACTGCTTGGAGGAAATATGTCTGATGAATTCTGTATCTCTAAATAGACTTGTTGTTTTAATATCATTTATCAGGGTAAAATAGGAGTCATTTTTGAGCAAGATTGAACAACATTTGTGATATCCTCAGCTCAAGCCGTGCACGCACAGCAGTCAGAGACATGCCCTACTGGTGAGACAACAAGAACTCATGTTTCAGACTATTCTCTTTTCAAAAGCTTCACAGTAAAAACTAAAACTGAAATGAGTATTCAACTGACTTATCTGTTGACAGGAAATGTATCTATAAAAACTCTGGTAGTCCTTTTAGTTGTCTAATTAACTTTCTTTGTTGGTTTGTTTACTCTTTATGTCTTTATGTACCCATGGTGATAGCAGAAAGAACCCGGGGCTGATCGTTGTAGATAAAATTCACACATTCACTACATGTAGAGTGTGACATTGTGTGATTTGAATGTCTGCTTATTAAGTAAGCACTTCACTAGGCACACAGGAAATAAATAGACCAGAAAAAAAGGTTAAAAAAAGATGTGGTTGGTTATTGACGTAAGACCCACTACATGTCTTACATTAGTGTGCACTGATGCATTTTCAGAAACTGAATATTGTTCATTTTCTAACTTTGACTATAAGTTTTAGCTTAACAAGATGTGCTTTTTGGTTACCAGTTTTCCTTTAGAGGTGTTACTCTGCCTCAATCATATGGCAGTAGATAAATATGCTACTTAGTTTGAGTGGCTCCTTCTTCACTTGGAATTAAGTCTACTAATAAGAGATTAGCCTGAACGTTTTAAGATTTGTGCCCATATGCTGGCTACTTCGTTCAGTAAGGCCAGGTAGCACAGGCATACAGTCTAAATGTATGTGTTGGTTTTGCTGTATACTTGTCTATGGATTAGGTTTGACAATTTGACTTGGGTAAGCTACTGGATGAGTTCTTTAATTGTTTAAAAAAAAAACCTTGTTGCAGCTTATTATATATGTGATCATGTGGATTCCCAGAATCGAGGAATTGAGCCTGCTCTTTTCACCTTTGAACTTCTTTGTGAGAGGGTTTGAGGTTCTGTCCAAACTGGAGATTTGGAAGCGGTTTAGTCTCAAGTTAAGAAGTGAGGCGCCAATATTCCACAGGTCTTTGAGCCAACGCCTCAAGACTTTTCACAGGTGAGCTTAAGGACAGCGGCCTGCGATGGAAGGCCTGCCAGTGTTGATTCAGAGTTGAGATGAGAAATATCCTGACATGGTAAAAGTCCTCTCAACAGCCCAGCACTGTTAGATGTGGGAGCTCCAGAGCAGCATGATAGAGAAACCGATCTTTCTATTGCTGGCCTAGTGGTTTGCCTCTAACAAGCCCAGGATAAACCAGCAGCCTTTTTTCAATAGAAGTGAGATGAAACATTAGGAATAAAAATAGAAACAATTGTGAAATTTAACAGACTGATGCAAACCTGAGGACTGAGTTGTTTGTTTACATGAATACATCAGATAACGCAGAGTTTATTATGGACTAGAATTTCCCTGCTTTTTTTAAGTTGTGTAGTCCAGCGACTCTGGTACCTGTTCATTTTAGAATTAATTTTAAAATTTTACTTTTTAAGGTTTTGCATAGGTTGTTCCCTAAAAATGTAACTTAACTCCTTATGAACCTGCATGCAGTCTGAGTCTACAGACTAATGTCTGATGATGTCACCTGTAGTGACCTGTTGCGCCCTTAGTCTCGTAGTGATTCATTTTGAGGTTGCAAAACTGGATAAGATGCTGTGTCGGGAAAAAAAAAAACGTCAGCTGAAAATCTGACCCTTATGCTTTGTGGACATATTAAATTCTTATGCATCACAAAAAGCCTCAAAAGTACACTTTGTCTATGAAATTACTTGGAAGACTTCCATTTGCTCAATTACCTTGTATCATGATATCGCAGTATCCCACCATTTGTCAGGCACTAGCATCCAAAAGATCGTCCTTGTCTGACTGCATCTCAAGACTGAGTGGGGCAAGATGGGAACATAAACCTCTCAGGGGCCTGTTTGATTGAGACCCAGCAGTGAGGACACAGTTTGAGTTATATTTATTTCCTGCGCGCATTTGTCATACCGGGATTTTAAGATTGCAATCAATTTCAGCTGATTTACGTCTTTCATCTGAGTGTTCCCTAATACACAGATGAGATTTGCGACTTAATTTTGCTTATGAAAGAAACTGTTGTATAATCTGTTACATCCACATAGAAATATTATTTCCCACCCTGGGTCATAATGTGCCATAAAGCTGCTCTATGAGGTAAAAAACGTGTTTTAATCTCTTGCACAGTGGTATCAGAAGTTTTTCATAGACTGTCAAGCAATGCCAATGTTAATCCAAGAGCATGTGGTCTGACTTAAAACTTTTGATCTGTAGGATTATTGTTTTTTCCCAGCCTTTTCCCTCCATTATTTCTAATAGGGTTTTCTCTGGATGGAGCCCACATACTGAGCCCTTGGTGATTTTTGTCCTCCTCTATTCTCTTTCCCACTATATTTTAATAATAGCCTATAATGTCAACAGTTCTTCTCACTTGATTGTGATCGAAAGTGTGTGGCACCATCTCAAAACATACAGTACCGGTATCGATGATGAATTTGCAGCCCAAACTCCGGATTATCTTTACAAGTTGTGGGTGTTTGCTGCATCGATAGGTGAGTTTGAGTGGGTGATTTGTATTACAGTGGGCTTAAATTGTGTTAGAGTTTGATGAATTAATTTTTTATTCCATTTAGTTTCATACTGCCTTTTTTATATATAAAAAAAACATATCCTCACTAATGACAAAACAAAACTTATTGTTCAGTATGTTATCAGTGGCGGTAGGCTCTTGAAGCTGGCTTGGGAAGAGGTTTTGGTTCGGACAACAGAGGAAGGGCAGGTGGTCATAGATTTTTTAGTAAAGCCAGTGGCCACAGTGATAAACAGCTTGATTGGCCCATGATGTGAAACAAAGCTTGGCTATTATACCCCATGAGTGGGAGGGGAAGTGATAAAGAAAGCACATTGAGTGCAGAGTATGATGGTAACAAAACACTTTCCTCCAAATGCTTCCATGAATTATAGACTTCTGTCATTAGGTCATGGCTCATTGTTCACGCTTTCCTTTTTGTCTGTGTGTCGAAGAACAGGACAGAAAGGGAAAGGACAATATGTCTAGTCTTAGTTATCCTGGAGTTATTCATTTATTTATGGTAGTTTTGCTTTGCTCATGTTCAGGTTATTTTAAAATACAGTACCAGTCAAAAGGGGACTGGTACTGCTGAGCTGTTGCTTAAATGGGATCTTAACTTTGTACAAATTATATTTAGTAAATGATGATATTTTGAGACAACACTATCTTCAAATGATTCGAGCACAGAACTTGAAGCATGACCTTAACATGACATTTTAAGCTACTGTTACCAGACAGTGATGCATGACAACGACCTTTTTATTACTATCACTTAAGACATAAGGTGACATTTAAAATTAAGTCCCATAAAGGGCTGAAAATCTAAGTTCATTAATGATGAGTCAATAAACAGAAAATGAATTGGCAACTATTTAAATAATCAATTGTCATTTTCTCTAGCAAAAATGCAATACATCGTCTGGATTCAGCTTCTTAAATCTGGGCATTTGCTGCCTTTGTTTGTGTTATGTGGTAGTGAATTAATTATCTTTGGGTTTTGGACAAAACAAGCATTTTGAAGACATCACCTTTGGTTTCTGAGATATCGAGACAGGCATTTCTCTGTATTTTCTGTCAATTTAAAGATGATTTATCAAGAACATAATAATGAAAATAATCGTCAGTTGCAGCTACAGTCCCAATGTTGCACAAACATTGCCTCTGCATATGAAATAAATGCTTTTAAAAGATCAATTTGCTAATGTTAATTAATATATTGCTGATAGTAGGTTGCAATCAGTTGATGAATTGGAGTGTCAGAGAGCTCACGACACAGTAAAAGGAATTAATAATTTATTGTGTCCATAGACAATCACCTCATATAGTATGTACCACCGGGCTCTATAAAAGCTGCGCTTGATATTTTAACTAGATTAGTTTTGGTAGCTGTTTCTGTCTCTACGTCTGTTGTGATTTAACAAACATTCTTGTCTGTCATCATCTTACAAATACTTTCTGTTTTCGTAATACTGTTTTTCCCTCCCAACAGAGAATAGCCAGTGTTGCTTATTAATACAATAGCAGACTAATCAAATGAGCGACAACAATGTGGCTGTAGGCTGGGCTGAATGAATCTATAAATATCTCTGAAGTCATGCTGACTCCTAGAGGCCCCAAACAGGGTCCTATGTATTCCAGTAAGAACACTGGTTTCTCCTGTGATCCTCGTCTTCACAACAAGAGACTCAACATTTATTTTGTTGTTAGTTTTTAGTGGGAAAAAAGAGGATGGGAGCTTTATTACATTGTGTCTATGGCATTGGGAACGCCAAGCCTCATGAGTTGATGTGAGTCAGGAGGCATCACCTGCCATTTCATAATGAGGTCATGATTATTTAAGTCATGGCTTATCATGTTGACACCTACCCAGGCTTTTTAGTCACTGTGGGAAATAATTACTGGGGATGGAGAATAAAATGGATGGTCAGCACGGGACAGGATTAGCAACAGCAGTAGTCCATAGGAGCTGGTGGGAACAGGAAGATGTAAATCCGAACTTTAGATGATGGGAAAACATTTCAGTAACCCTTTAGTCTGGTTTAGTCCATGAAATTCCATCCAAAATCTGCGTCAGTGTAGACGTGGTTATCGGTACTCTCTTGTGGTTATTCCATGATGCTGACAGTCTATTGTTGGAGTTGTTTACTTCAAACTTATCAGACAGTTCACTCATTTCCAAATTTGGTTTCCTGGGGCCAGTTGAGTTTTATTTAACTCATTTTAGTCAGTTGATTGTGTCTCTAAAAATGTACACCAGTGTGTTTTTTACATCGACTGATAGGTTTGATAACTTCAATACACATTAACCATTATTGTTTTTCCTTCAGGTGATATGTTACTATTTTGTTAAAGTCTCTCTCCTAGTTAACCTCCATAGTCAATTTAATGGAAAGACCTGACCTTTTAGAAAGATATGTTTGTAATGTGCATTGTTTGTGATCCCTCTCCTCAGGGTTCCAGGTTGGTGTGGTGAGAGAGCAAGCTAACTACGGGGTGGAGCACTGCCTGGGGCATTGTGTCCCTGGCTCTCAAGGTAGGAGCACAGCAACCAGCTGGAAACTTCTGCTTTACTTTTTTATGGTTTTTATGTTATATGTAGCCATTTTCAACCACGTTATCCACAAAAATCCACTTTGAAACAGCCAGACACCCAGGTTGTTAATCCCCTGGAGCTGACTGCACTGCAAATATACTGACTAGTTATGTGAGGAGACTCTAATAGCACCTAGAACGTAACAAAAACAAAAAAAAAGAATTTATGGGACAAGGGCTTACTCTGGATTATTTTGGAATGTTTGACAATATTAATCGGCTGAGCTGTGCTTTTTTTGGATGGATTTGAGGGAGCCTGTGTTATGTGACTTTATGTATTGTAAAGTAACAATGTTTGGACAGTGGGTTTTTTTTACCCTGCTCCAAGCAATATTGTATATATTCTTTCTCTCTACACGTAAATGTTGTTTTATTTTTTTTATGCCATTTTTAGCCAAAAAAACAGCCCACAAGTGATGTTATTGTCACTCAGATGCACACTATGTTCACAATGGGCCACATGCGAGAATATTTTTGTGTTCTTATCCTAAAACTTCCTCAGTTTTCCTGTTTTAAGGTTGCTAGTCGGATTTACCGAACTTTCTTTGACTGCACAAATTTGACGTAAATCACTCGGTTCACTCTTGTGTATGCCTCTTTTTCATGAGTAGGTATGTGTTTGTGAAATTTGATCAGTAGGATAACTTACGCCCCTAAAATTGCCATAAAAGGCTGCCTATTCTGCTCCATTTGTCAACGAGTTTCATTCACAAAAGTGTTATCTAAGAGTAAAAAGAAGAATTTCACACCGTGTAGCTTCAAGTCCTGCTTTCGGAAGTCAGCAGAACAAAACATAACGTATTTAGTAGTGTCTGTAATAGGGGGTCCGAAACAATAAGAAAATTTTATTACAGCTGCCAGAAATAAAAAGGGAACAGTCTTTCTAAAGTGAAGCAAAGGTCAAATGAGTGGTTCTTGAGCCCCAAGTTTTCCTCAATAGTTCCATACAGTTACTACAGATTGATTTTGTGACAGCTCCCTGTACCTGCACTTGCATAAGTCTAACTTCATCTAAACAAAAGTAAAACTAAACTTGCCTCCTTCCCCAGTTAACATGTAACATATTGGTATTTGAGCCACAAACAGGGTTAAAATGTCCAGCCTGTCAGCTGTCAAGCTTTAACTTTAGCCTCTTGTCTGTTTGGACTCTGTAATTATGGAACTCTCTCTGTTTTCTGAGGTTATAACCCTCTGTTATCTGAAAGGACGATTGAAACATAACTGTGACTGTGTCACAATCTCTGATTTCAGTAACCACATAAGCGTGATACTTAGAAATCTGTGAGTCACCATACCAGAACAGCAGTCCCATAAAAGACTGTATCCATGATGCACTGATGTCGGCATTTCCAGTCATAGCAGAGATTGGGGAGGGAGTGTTCTCTTGTTGCTCTGCATCCACTGCCTAGTGCCGGCCAGGGGGCTGCTATTGTAAAATACTAGGAAGGGCTTGGTCCTAAGCAAAATATTGCGCTGTATGCCAGAGAAAAAGTCCACACGGGTGCAGCTGGCAGATAAGGTTGAGTGTGGGGGGTAGTGATACAGAATCAGTGGTTGTTGCCGGGTGGTGGTGGCGGTAGCAGGGTGGCCCTATGGGTACCATGCCTTGACATGCCAGTGCTCCTCAGCAATCTCCCCGTGTTTGTGTTACTTCATGGTTGTTTGTTTTTCTTTTCTGTTTATGTGCTCTTTGGCCACCCTCTTTATTTGATGCAAAACCATGCTCTGCCAAAGGCATCTCTTAATCATGATCTGCCTCTTTGGGCTTTGACACTAAAGACACAGTCATGGTTGCGCAGAGGAAGGCCATTGTTTTCAATAGAGAATGCAACTAAGCTCCCCTGAACAGTTGCATGAGGGAAACTGGTTCTCACTGCCTTGATGACTTTTAACAAAGTCATCTCTACCCACATACCTGTAAAAGGCATAGCATTCTTTTAGCAGACAGAAGGTCAAATTTTATCAGTGGCAAGTTTGGTTGTAATTAGCAGACACAGTCTCAAGGGAATGCAAGGGTATGCGAGAGGATGGGAGTGCCAGATCAGAAAATTTGTCTTTTGTTTTTACATACATATTCCATGTTTGAATTGATGAAGCAGCTTGTAGTTGAATGATTAGCTGTGAATAACTGTATGATATTAACGCCTGAAATCTTTGCACATTATTCATATCACTAGTACATTTATATTGACCATTTACAAACAGATTTCCAGATGTAATACGCTTGGCAGGCACACTACCTGCAAGTTATGCACTTTTATGGGAAAGCCTGTGCTCTGTATGCCTCTTCGTCCTCTTACCCTTCATCCCTCTGCCAGTCTTTTTTCTTTTTCACCCATCTGGGTCACCAGTAAAACTTGCTTGACATATATATCTGATGGTGTTGTTGACAGCATAGGAGATATTGAACAATTCTCCAATACTTTTTATCTGCGTCTCTGTAGGAATTACAGTATGTCACCTGATTGGGTATCTCTTACTGAACCAGAATTTAAAGTTCTTTTTGCAGTAGTAGCTGAGTTGTAGAGTATTCTACTGTAGCTGTATGTGTGTATAGTACAGTGTTTGTATAGTGATGTGCCAGTACTATTATAGAGAACATTGACTGAACAGGACTGACAGTGTGCTGTACAACAGTAACGCTGTGTGTTTGCTAACATGCCAAGTGGTGCTGTTAAAAATCACAGACACGCAGAGGCAAGTTCTGCTCTACCCTTCAGCTAGTTCTGATTTCAAGCACATCCGACATATACACAATGAAGCCAGAAATTGCTTCCTATCTCTAATTTATTACTTCTCACCAGTAATAAATGTGGAATGGTGGGAAGTTATAAATAAGGCAGCTTTTTTCATGGTTATTCCCTGTTTGGCATGCCAAGCCAAGCTCTGATGACATGCTTTTCCATGTCATCATGACAGCCTCACAGCCTATTGTGGTCCTGCAGTGGTGCTGTAGTATTAAAATGTATGGCTGTGTTGGAGACCAAAGAGAAAGCGATGTTCATAAGTCTCTCTGTGTTAAACTCTTAGTGCTTTTGTAGCTTCTGACTGAATCTCCAGTTTAAAGTTTAGTCTCTCTCCTGCCTTCCTGTTTATAGTATTAGATACCATTCTTATTTTACTGTTTCCTGTTCGCTTTCATCCATTTCACAGCAGTGTTAAGTTACTGCTGATGAAAACCCAACCCAACATGATTTTGCTGATTCATATTGAAAGCTTTCCACCAGCAAACCAGCTGGAGGCTTTTAGTGTGAAGAAGTTACAGGAAATTTAATGCATTTATCACCAAGTTAGCAGAGCTTTGTTAGCAGTGCTATTCTCGATACAAGAATACTATACATAACAACATATGGAGATAATTGTCACTATTTGGTCAGCAGATTAGTTTTAAACAGGGAGGAATAGTACAAGCAGAGACAGCCAAAGTGAGATGTTAGATAAAGACTCTTAATGCATTTTCTGGAGAGCAGCACACCTCCAACACGTCATCAAGGTTAACAACTTCTTCTACCACGCTGTGTCGTGCAGTCAATGAAAAACACTCTTCGCGTTGCTCTTGACAGCATGGCTCGACGTAACTACCCCCACCACCATAGAAAAACCTATAAAGCTCCTTGACCTATTTTTCTGTCACTGCCCTCATCACCCAAAAGCTGGGTTGGCATCTTAGCATGACATGATGGGATGTCACCAATTACAGCAGAAACCATCTTGGAATCCTGAGTGTATTTTACTGATTGATTACCAACCCCTGACCTTGAAGTCAATAGCCTAATTTTATTTTCTCTGCTCACAGTTTGACTCAGCCTCACAGTTTTTCTGTGTAACTCAAAAATGCATTAACTGTAGCCTAACTGTTATTTCCAAGGGCCTGTTCATCTTTTGACACAGATGCCCCTCTCTGTATGTGAATGCAGAATTCACATACAGACTCACAGAAAGTGCCTTCCTTGACAGCTGGCTAGTCCTGGGAGACAACTGAGAGGAGGGAAGGGAGACACGGTCGATATTGGGTAACACACATCTGATGACTCAGTTGGTCTATGCGTGGGTATGTTGACACACTTAAGAGATAATCTCAGGTGTTCTGAGGTCAAGCAGTTGTCTGAGAAGGGCTATGCAAGTATGCTTGTAGTTTGAGCATAACCTGCGCACTTCAATGAATTACTGACCTCTGGTTGGCTTTCTTGCACTTTGTATCCACAGACTAATATCTTTCTTTCGTGTAGTTCTTGTCCAACAGACAGTTGAAGAGTTCACTGTGGGTTAATAAGATTTCACCAGAGTTAAGAAAAAGAGTTTGATCCCTCCTCACCCGCCCCTTGTTGTCCATATGCCATTGAACGTTTCTTCCATATCTATATGTAGTAATACACATGATTTAATGTGCAAAGTATCTGAAGTGTCAGAAAACATCAAGTTACTACTAAAAAGCAGCTTTGATGTTTTAAAAATTATTATTCTCAAGGAAAGGTGGTATGGATGTTTCGATTAGATGCAAATAAAATCTATGACAACCACAGAAATAACAAACTCTTGGCACATGTTGCCATGGCAACACACAAATATTAGACATAGTGTAAAGACAACAGGTGAATCCCACACCTATAAATTGTATGTTTGATTGCGATTTACTCCTAACGACCAGAAAATACCACAGAGCAGCTTCACCACGTTCAACCCAACAAGAAACCCAATGAAAAGTTTGTTGTTTGTTTGTGTTGAACACTGACAGAGTATCAATAACCTGAGTAACAATTCACATATCCACTCAACAACCACACAAAGTTCTGGTTAAAATTTGCGCTGCTCATAAATATCTCTTTTCTTTGTCACGTGGAGTAAAATTCGTGGAAGTTTTATGGAGAAATATCTGCCAAGTGATCATGTTTCACTTGTTCACTGTTAAACACTTAACGGAAGTGAAGGTTACTTCCTGCTAACAGTAATTAGACTATTGACTATCACTATATCAAATATCTATCATCATATCAAAGGCAATGCCCAGGTGAGAGAATGTTCCATATTTGGAGTTGTTTCTCTCTTTGACAAAACGGAGCAAAAAGGACTTAAACTCCCAACATCTCAAACAAGAAATAAAGATAATAACATTTAAAGAAAGAGCATAGAAGCTATTGACAGAAATTGGTGACATTTCTAAGATCTGATGGTAAAACAACATGTGTAATTAACACATATTTAGCTACAAATTAATGACTTTCTGTACCTTTAACATTCTGCAGTACATCACAAAGTGTTTATATGTGTCTCATAATCAAACATTTTATATACATGGTAAAAATTGTCAGCTTGTTATTCACATAAACAGAAAAATCAAATGCCTAAGGCCTTGAGAGTGATTGGTATATGCACTGCAGTGTTATTCACCTCCAAATTATGACAATGGTCATACCTACTGACTAATGTTCACTGCTCAAAGGTTGTTGTAAGGTAGCATTTCAGGCATTTAGCTAATGCTCTTATCAAGAACACAAGATGGAGGGTTCTGTGCCTTAACAGGACGTGTGTCTCTTTAAGACAGACGGTAGGATTGTTGAGACAATTGATCCTCTCTTACAGGACATTCTCACCTTTCACTCAACACATTGATTTAATATCTTTCTTTATCTCATTTTATCTGTTGTGTTTGTAGTGACTAAGGAAGGGGCTCGGCAAACTGTTCTGCAGCATGGAGAAAGAAGACCTGAAGGTCCTCAACAAGGGGGAGGAGGAAGAGATGGTAAGCCTCTTTTTCATTTTGCATCAGTACCAATGTGGGAATTCTTGTTTTCAGGCTCAGGACTGTGCCACTTCTTTCTTTGCACCCTTCAGGAGCTGCAGGGCTACCGTCTGTGCCGTTGGCGGTTGGCCCTCGTGGGCCTCGGGGTGCTGTGTACAGGGGGCTTCCTCCTCCTGCTGCTCTACTGGATGCCAGAGTGGTGCGTCAAATCCACCTGCACCCGTACCACAGCCCGTGATGCCGAAGTGGTGTTGCTGCGCTCCACGGTGGGTAGTAAGCTAAGCTGTGAGGTTATTATATTTATATTTAAACTAATTCAATTGCTTGTTAAAAGTTAGAAGTTGCCTCAGTCTCAAGTTGAGCCATTGAAAGCTCAGACAGTAGTTGGATGGTAAAGTAGTGAACACAGATGACATATTAAGGACATCTACTATCCACTGTGGCTTGTTAAGCCGAAAAAGTCATGTTGCCCTTTTAACAGTTATTTTATATACGTTAATTTGCAGGCCTGTCATCTAAAAAATATAGTATCAGATATCTACCAAGTATGATTTAAATTTTCTGTTACTTTTATATTAAACGAATCAAATGAAATGATACAGTTTGATTTCATTTCATGAGGTTGACACAGATCCTCCCAGTTTGTGGTTTAAAACAAAAAACAAACACTTTCATGGTTCTTTTTTTCAAACCAGTAAACCACAGAAGGGTCAAGTCCAGCTGCTGTCAGGCAAAGCTTGGTATATAGATATATATAGAGGATATAAATCTCAAACTCATGTGCTTTTAAAGGTTTGAGTGAATACAACTGATGTATTGTAGTAGCACAGTGAATACATTGAGACTGACTGACTACAGTCACACAGGAAGGAATGCACAGATAATTTGCCATGTGCCCAACAGTATGTTGTCATAACCCAGCCCGTAGGCCATGACAAGTACGGGAAAAGGCAACAAATGCTGATAAATACAAGTTATTTATTGTAATAAAGAAAATAAACTACAACACAACTTCGGATATGAGGTGTGTTAGTCAGTGACATCAGTAGTTCATGTGGATGTGTGTGGATGGTGTAGGGTTAGGTGGAGTAAAAATAAAACAAAGGCAAAACAAAAAGTCGAGTCAATTTATTTATAGGGCACATTTAAAAACAACAGACGTTGACCAAAGTTCTTTAAAGAGAGATTAAATTAAAAAGTAACAGGCGCTGGCAGGGAAGAGAGCGAGCCATGCTGGAAGCTGGGACTTTTATGCCATGTAGAGCGCTGGGCCCAGCTGCTCCAGATCTGGTTGGATACTGCAATCAGCTCCTGTAATCAGCCCCTTTGGCACCTCGAAGACAATGTGGGTAGACACAGGGTACGTCTCAAGTCTCTTATTTTATGGCTCCTCGCTCCTCGCCTGAACTGGAAGTTGTTCCTGATGCGCCATTTTGACGAGCGTCCCAAGTCTCTTATTTTGCTCGGAGGAGCGAGGAGTGAGGAGGTTATTGATTGGACGCTGCGGCTGATCAGACTGATCTGATACATCACTGTAGTTTCATACCGAAGTGGAGACAGATTACAGATTAGATTTAAGTATATCGTTCCCAAGCTTTATGTTTATTTATATATTCATCATATAGTTAAAAATCTGTTAATTTTCAGTCTGATCAACAAAAGAACCATAAACAACTTTCTTCATTTATTAGAAAGATTTTTTTTCATGATGTTATTTCCTCCATTAAACTGTTTCTTGCTGACAGACAGACTCTTCCTGACTTTAACTTAATCCATAATAACAGTTAAACACATTTATATTTTACATCATTTATCGTCATTTCCATTCAGTCACATGTGAGGCT
Source organism: Thunnus albacares (assembly GCF_914725855.1). Classification (NCBI taxonomy): domain Eukaryota; kingdom Metazoa; phylum Chordata; class Actinopteri; order Scombriformes; family Scombridae; genus Thunnus; species Thunnus albacares. Next base: position 16,640,150 of record NC_058114.1, on the reverse strand, counting down.
GAAAATTCCTGAGTGTCGGGTTTGATATGAGTTACATCATTTCCATTTGCCCTGAAACATTTAGCCAAATACATATTTTCCAGTGTTCAGAAGACACCCTGATCATATTCTGGGTTATTGAATGATGAATTCACTGTCAGGGTTATCAAAAAATACAGATGGAAATGATCAATAAATAGTATTAATGCATTCTGCGAGTAGAAATGGTTTCTACAGCTGTTAAAGCCGACTAACAGCTGATCCAGCTGTGATCAGCTGTTGCCATCATCAGAAACGGACGTCGCTTCACATGACGCCTCAGAGGAGAAGACGTCTCATGTCTCTTAAAACAAATTTCCTTGTTTCCTCTCTCCTCGCTTGGTTTCCTTGCGTCTCTCCTTGCATCCATGGTGGGAGGGACTAAGACACAAGGAAAAGACGCAAGTGAGGGAAACGTGGATGCAATTTAAGAGACTTGGGATGCACCCACAGTAACTGACACAGCACACCCACAAGCAGAAAGAGGCCATTACAATGTCCATAGCGTGTGTGTGGGTGTTTGCATTCCTATCTCATGCGTGTTGGTCTTATGCTTGTGTGCATGTGTTTGCATTCATCCATGACCATCTGTGTATGAATCTATGTGTCTGATTATGGGTGTTGATTCACTTTTAAATGCCCTCATGAGGGTTTGTTCAGCAATAGGAATTTGGTTTAGGGTTAAGGTTAAAGTTAGGATTATGTAGGGTGAGGCAGGGTCTGAAAATAACACACGCAAAGCACCAAATACAGCTCAGTGTTTTAACATGGAAACGAAAGGCCACATGCTGCTGTGATCACTTACCTTTTTAAGACAGGCTTGCATGACAGAAATGCACTAAAGACAGCAGAATTAGCGTCAAGGTTAGTTAGTAATGGAGGGCGGTTTTGGAGTTAATGATTGAAGGTCCACAAAAGTTCAGTAGTTGAACTTAGTTTATTTGTTTTTGTGCAGGATGAGTTCCGGCGCTGGTTCCTGGCTAAGGTTCGAGTGATGCTGGCCCCGGGGAGCAACCCCTTCCACAGCCTGGAGACCCAGACCACCTCCCCCTCCTCCCCTTCCTCTCCCTCCTGCCCCTTCTCCCCTGACTCCCCCTCTCTGGCCAATGGACACACCCCCCACCCTTCTGACGGCAGCCCCGCTCAGGAGCTCATCAGAAGATTTGCCGACTACCAGCCCACACAGGTATGCAAAACATCATCTCCACAATATACTGTATTTACACACACATGCTAAACACACTGTTGACAGCAACCACAAACACATCCTGACAGTAAATCTTAGGACTAGCTGCCAGACTGGCAACCATACATCAATGTCTGTCAAAGTTGACAGAAGGTTTGCCATGTTTTAATGTGTGATTATACTCCATATTTCCATGATGATAGAGTGATAATACAGATTGTTAAACTTATCTTACCTTGCTGTCCTTGTGGATAGTCTCCATTGACCACATTCATTACATAATGCCTTACCATAACAATAAATTCAACAATCAGAATATATTTTAATTGCCTCCATTGATCCAAACATTCAAATTTCTGTTAAAAATGACAGAAAATAACAAATACTGGAATTTAATATGGTGCACTGTCAAACTGTTTCTCTTACCAGTTTTCCGTTTTAAATTTGCTCTGACTTATTTCCCCACTGCCCCTCCCCCTTCTGTTTTCCTCAGATTCGCTATTTTACCTTCCATAGCACAAAGTATTATTGGAACAACGAGGTGCAGAACTTTGAGGTTTTAAAGTAAGCATTCTTTGATTTTCTACACAAATTTATTAAGGCTATTTTTATACTAACATGCAGGCACGTTTCATTGCAGTAACAGTAAGCTAAACAAAGAATTTTATCTGGCAGTGTCTGTGATAGCAATAATGATAACTGTACAGCCCTCAAACGATAAATATTTGTAAAATAAAATTGGCAAAACAAGCCTTTGCATGAACAGCTGTAGCAAAGGTTAAATTTGCATTTCTGGCACTGTTAAGTCTTATTAAAGGTGTCAACTTTGTCTCTTGCTGTGATCTATGTTCTTACTACAGCGGCCTGGAGGATCTGCAGGTCAGCTGCTCCACCCTCCATGCGGAGCACAGTGCAGGCCTGACCAGGAACCAGCAGGAGTACAGGTAACATCTGTCTGAAGGATAAGTCACATAGCTTAAGATAATTTGTACAACAGTTCTAAGCCTGTTTTAGGTGAAAGGGTAGTCAGGCCCATTTGTCAGATTTCCCTGTTGTTGCAGATTATAACCCCTTTGCCTCAACAAAATTTTTCCAACATCTTTGAGTTTAGGCTGGCCAGATGTCAGCTGCGATTTCCCAGAGGAGTGGTGAGGGGAAGTCAGTACAGATATGTCGAAATGACAATTTATACAGAGCCCACGCTTTTTAAAAGCTGTGCAACCAAAAAGGAGGAACTACAGTAATCAGTGTAACCATCTGACAAATTGTTTAGTTTAGAAAACCTTGGAACCCTGACCCTCTAGTATTACATTGTGTATCTTTGCTTTATTCTGTGTGTTTAAAAATGAAGGTCTGATTTACAACGCCTTGAACATAGAAACAGTTTGACTTACATGAATGTGGCTCTTGTCTCTTTTACCCCTTGACAGGAGACTGTTCTTCGGAGTGAATGAAATTGCAGTGAAAGTGCCTTCTGTTTTCAAGCTGCTTATCAAAGAGGTAGGCCCACAGTTTGCAATAATTTTTTCACTCAATTTCACTTTTTTTTTTTGAATGAAGGACACTTTGTCAACTTGTGTGCTCATCCCAGTGTTGCAGGCATATTGGCACAATTAACAGATAGTTTCCTATATACCAAATGATAATGGTTACATTATGAAAAGTTGAGCTGACTACTACTGTGTGTGATATGGTTTGTGGCCCTCATAGCATTTCTGGACAACGGACATTTTCATTCAGTTGTCTGAACTTCATAAATGATAGATCTCTGATCGTGTGCCACCAATTTGTTCTAGCTTTTAAAGGTTATTTGTGAAGGATACAATATAACAATTTGTGCCCTTCATTTAACTATTCCACAAAATTAATTGATAACTTCAGGTCATTTTACTAAGTTCAGACTTTGTGAAACATGCAAAAATAGCAACCAGTTTCTCAAAAGTGCTTCCAAGATTGTTTGGAGGATGGTCTTATTTACAGACATTTACATACTTGAGAAGTAATTGTTTCAGTTCAAGGAAGGAAACTTGTCAAACCAATGCTGTGTCCAAATACCCTCAAGAAAGACACAGATACAAGTTTGCATCATTATGTCTGCATGGCATTAGTCACTTGAACTCTACTTCAGATGAGTACATAAACCTGGACCATCAGGATCTCTATTAGAGATACAGTTGAGCAACTTGAATAACATTACCCAGTGGGCATGTGCATCAAACCAAGTTAAATTTCCCCACTGCATCATTGGCTTTTTTTTCTTTTAGACCTCAAGTAGACATCTCTGTTTACAAATGCATTGTAGTTTCACCTTCATGCTGTCACCTCTGCATTTGCCATACAGTTCTAATCTCTCTCTCTGTCTCCTCCTGCAGGTTCTCAATCCTTTCTACATCTTCCAGCTCTTCAGTGTGATCCTGTGGAGTGCCGATGAGTATTACTACTATGCTGTGGCCATTGTTTTCATGTCGGTCATATCCATAGCTACCTCTCTGTACACCATTAAAAAGGTGAGCCCTTAATTTATTAAGACCCATATTAATATTTATCGTAGGCCTGAGTTGTTTGGAATTGGAGAGAAATGGGATCCATTTGTTGTTCACACACAATTAGACCCTCACATTTCACAATTTGTGTTTGCGTTACATTTAATGTCGTTGTAATTAAGATTTTCTCAAACATGTTTTTGCACATTTTATTCACATGTTAAGACACATTTATGGCAGCTTACTGAGCTTTTAACTATACATTTTTTTTGCCCCGATAGCAACGGGGCCAAAGGATGGCATGGTCGGTTCGTCCATCCGTTTGATGGTTTATCCGTATATCGGTTCATCTGTCCATCCATACGCCCCAACACTTTGATCCAGAGCAAGATATCTCGACAACTAGTGGCCAGATTGAAATTTGGTACGAATATTCATGGAGGACAGTTCCAAATGTTTTTGATGACCCCCTAATTTTTTTCCTATAGCAACAATTTTAGGCCAAAATCTTTGTTTACACGATATTTCATAATCTGTTGATTAAGCAGCCTTTAAGACTGCGATAAGTAGCATGTAGGCATGTAAGAGGTATTATTTGACCTTTTATATGTCATTTGTGTCTTATATCACAAAAAACATTATATCAGTTTATCTTTGTTTCATCTCAGAGGCTTCATACAAAAAGTATGACTCTGCTTTATGAAACAGTACAGCAAGTACCAAAGAGAATCACAGGAGCACATATTTACAGACACTTGTGTGTGTGTGTGTGTTTTTCCCCCCCTGTTGTTTACTGCACACATCACACAAACTAAATTGCTCTGGTGCAGTAAAATTTCTTATGTACCCGTTCCAGCCCCAGTGCCACGTCAGACACACTCGCTGCCCCGCTCATGTCTAATCCAGGGGTTTCAGGCTAGCATAAAGGCTCATCTGCACACGGTCTGCTGCCCCTGGCTTCATAGTTCACAAACTCAGATCAAAACATGCTTGCAGTCACACAGGTGGTCATTGGAATCAAGAAGCTGTCTGAAGTATTTCATGTGTTTTCTTTGTTCCCTTTCTCCAGCAATACGTCATGCTTCACGATATGGTGGCAGCTCACAGTATTGTCCGTGTGTCTGTATGCCGAGCCAACAACGGTTTGTCAATTTTTTTTTGTTGTTGTTTTGTGTCTCCCTCTGCATTTTTTTGCAGATTACCCCAGTTGACTTAGCACACAGCATGCATTATTCTATTCAGTCTCCTGCTTTTCTGAAGAGTGCTTTCCAGACCAAACCTGAGAGTAGATGGGCCAGACTCAATTACACTGTCACCCTGCTTTGGCTGTCCTCCAGATGGCTGCTATGGTGGGACACTGCAGATTTAGAGAGAGAGAGAGAGAGAGAGGGGGACTATATGTGAGACAGTGGGCGTAGCATATATATACATTTCAAAGCACTTTGTATGTCGGGATGCATGCTGTGTGCTCATCAGGTGTTTTATCAGCCCTAGCTACTTAAAGTTAATTCCATGAGTTTCTTAAAGGACATAATTAAATTGATGTTCAGAATCATAGTGGAAATTAGTACACAGTTTATATTCATGTTCATGCATCCATTTACTGCACTGGCCCCTGCTTGTGATGCCTCAGCTTTTTCTCTGCTGCCTAGAGGGGCGTGAGTAATGAGAGATGTGCTGAAAGAGACTCTGGGACTCTGACTGACACACAAAATATCTCCTGACTCATCCCTCCCCCTCCTCTCCATCTGCCATCTGCTACTCTTGGCTCATATACACACTTTTCACCTTTCTCCACACTCATCATTTTCTACCTTTTTTCATTACCCCGATTCCTGGCAGATATCGAAGAGATTTTGTCTACTGACCTGGTGCCCGGTGATGTGATGGTCATCCCCAGCAATGGGACCATAATGCCATGTGACGCCGTGCTGGTCAGCGGCACCTGCATCGTCAATGAAAGCATGCTCACAGGTTAGAAAAGAAAAAAAGGAAAAGAAAATTTAAGTTTGATAACTCAGGAACAAGATCGTTATTTGGTATCTTCTGTGGCTAGGATGTGTCATATAACAAAGTGTAAACCTCTCAGAAGCCAGTCCTAATATCAGTCTACCCTCCATCAGGTGAGAGCGTTCCTGTGACAAAGATCAATCTCCCGAACCCGATGCCAGGGGAGAGGGGGGAGGAGGCTGACAGTGCCTACAACACAGAGGAGCATAAGAGACACACACTCTTCTGTGGCACCCATGTCATCCAGACCCGCTTCTACACAGGCGAACTGGTCAAGGCTGTCGTGGTCCGCACAGGTAGGTGTTTGTGTGTCTTGGGATTTAGTGCTAACATTTAAATGTCCTTTATGCTCTCTATCGAAACTGTGGTGCTATAACAACAATGAGATTTCATATATTTAAGTTTCACTGTGAGACACAACTCACTTTATGGGAATAGCAACTGAGTAAGCTGTGACTAATACAGACTAATAATAGAAGACTAACAATAGTTAGAAGACCAATAACTTTCAAGCACTACTGATGCTTAGTACAAGAGCAATGCAGCATTTCAGTGTTCAGTAATATCTCTTTAATTCAGGAAGTCAGCATATGATATGCTCTAGCAAATATGTGTTCAACCCACATTTGAGCCATTCTAAGAAGACTTTTGTCACAGTCTAATTCTTGGTCACCAAAGTTGAGAGACCTCTGTCTCTGTATGAAAGTAAAAGTATAAACTTTTAAAAAACTTTTAACCTAAAACTTCTTATAACAACTTCTTCACCCAGGTTTCAGCACAGCCAAAGGCCAGCTGGTGCGCTCCATACTTTACCCCAAACCCACCGACTTCAAGCTGTACCGTGATGCCTACCTCTTCCTGTTGTGTCTGGTGGCTGTGGCTGGAATCGGCTTCATATACTCCATTGTCCTCAGCATCATGCACAAGGTAATCTAAGTAAACAGAGTGGATTAAACAAATGTTCTGATTTGGAGTAACGTGGGTAAGAGTTTCTGTTGCAAGGTAAAGGAGGTGAAAAAATGTTGTCTCATGGAACACCTGCTGTGCTCTGTCTCTGTTGATTTAAAAATACATCAGCTGCACAATATAGTTACAGTTTAATCACAGTTAAATCAGTTGACCTTTAACCATCCTACTGTGGCTGAAGCTTAAAAGGGACCTGTTATGCTTTTCCTTATTTTCAGTCATATATATAATGTTACAATGTCGGATGTTCATATTAAACGTGGCCAAAATGTGAAAAAAATAGGTAAACGTATGTAGGAGTAATCCCTGTAAGCAAAAAGCACTGGCTTCAGACTGCTCTGAATGCTCGGTTTCTAACATTTTTTTTCTACTTTCTGTTGCCACATTGTGCAAAAGTTATTCCAACAACAGACAACATAGTAATATATTTCTGGTTTACTGTACTGCAGAACATGGAAGTGAACTGTTTGAAACAGTAGTTTGCATTCTCTGTAAGGCTTATTGTAGGATTAGCATCAGACTTCAGACATGGAGGATCAGTCAGTTTGGGTCACCTATTTGGATCTGTGGTTAACATAATAATGGGTGGAGAAACGTACCCAGAGAGACTTAGCTGTACCACACTGTTCAGCTCTAAAGTGGGTTTCAACAGCCCAGCAACCCCTCCAACAAATGAGAGATGATGAACACTGAAGCCCTACTAGTTTAAATTAAGTGCTCATTTATAGTGATAATAAACCATGTTTCACAACTTTTACCTTTCTGCCTGCCCAGGTTCCAGCTAAAACCATCATCATTGAGTCCCTGGACATCATCACCATCACTGTGCCACCTGCGCTGCCAGCCGCCATGACGGCTGGTATTGTGTACGCCCAGCGACGCCTCAAACACATTGGTATTTTCTGCATCAGCCCACAGAGGATTAATATCTGCGGGCAGATCAATCTGGTCTGCTTTGACAAGGTGGGTTCTAGCGGTTGTATAATTGTTTTTTATTACCAGTCACATAGTCAACACTACTAACCTTACATATTTGCTGAAAAAGAAAAGTTAAAGTTAATGACGTCAGTGTATGTAGGCTGACAGAATACACACCCAAAAATTAACATAAAAAACAAACAGAATATACAGAAAAGTCAAACACAGTGATATGAACAGTGGTAGGATTAGAACATTTTGAGTAACCGAGCAATTGGAGTGATACTGTTGATGCTAAGGTTCAGTAGGTGCCATTTCATATGAAGAAGCAACTATTGATGTTACCCAAAATTAATTCCACCTGCCTCTGGTTGTGTGACCATAAAGATCTACATGATTTAATTCAGTTGATATCAGTTGTATTCTAACATCTTTCTTCCTCCAGACTGGAACTCTTACAGAAGATGGATTAGATTTATGGGGAGTCCAAAGAGTTGAGAATGGCAGGTAAGATTATTTTTACTCCAATGTAGTAAATATAGAACTACCATTCCACTTCGAAGCATTTTGGCCTCATCCCACAGAAGCCTCATAAATCTCTGGTCACTACGTTATTTAAATAATCTTCATGCTGATGGTCTTATTTGCTTATGTGTGTTACGTTTCACCATTTTAAATTAAGCTGAAAATGCTAAGTGAATGCTCAGAGCCCTTAGAGTTGCTAAAGTTTCTCTGAGCATATTGATGATTGCGCTGGGATTGTGTCAAAAAGATAGCAGAGAATATCATCAAAATTCTTAACCAACCAGTCTCTAGTTACTAAATTTGCATTTCTTGCACAGTGAATATTAAAACTAATTATCACGTATTTTAGCAATGTTGAACGATTTGATTCATTTTTTTTCCCAAAATTAAGAATGATAATTATTGATTGTATGATCATGATTTGTAGGAAAACTGGATATTTCTTTGGCATGAATCAGTAGAGTAAATGGAACCATAATCATGCAGTGTTGTTGTTTTAGTAGTTTTCATACAGTATGAGGTTGAGATCCATTTCTTCTGGAAGCATTTTCATAATGACATTTATTTTAATCGTCATAGAAAAATAGTTTTTCTGACTTGCACCTCTCTATATTTATTTGTCTCAGTAAAACTCGTCCTCTGTCCTTGTTGACCATCTGTTTGTCCTGCCTCTCCAGTTTCCACCTGTCAGAGGAAAACGCCTACAAAGAGAATCTGGTCAAGACCCAGTTTGTGGCTTGCATGGCCACCTGCCACTCTCTCACCAAAATAGAGGGCCAGCTGTCTGGAGACCCGCTGGACCTCAAAATGTTTGAGGCTACAGGCTGGGTGAGTTGCTCTGTATCTATCCAAAAGCATAATGAGGGCAAGACAGGAGACACAACAGTGTCAACAGGGAATCTGTTACATTAATAATGTAACATTTTTCTGATCCCTACTTTCTCTAAACCTTTGGATGCTCAGATCCTGGAGGAAGCCACTGAGGAGGAAACATCTCTCCACAACCGTATCATGCCTACTGTGGTTCGACCTCCCAAACAGCTGTTGCCCCCAGAGCCTGCAGTATCCCCAGAACAGGACATGGTACGTGCACTGACGCACTTGTTCAGCAAGAGAACAAAAGGTCTTCACAGTCTGGGAAATGCAAAAATGAATATAACGAAAACCAGCATATTCTTGTGCTTCAGTGTAACACAGATAGACACTGTAGTCATAGCAAAACAACAGCAACATTATTATCAATCTAAATTATGGGTTTATTTGTTGTTGACCTTTAGTTTTTCCCCAACTCATCCCACTTTACTCTTTTCTCATTCTAGGAACTTTATGAGCTTTCGGTAAGTAGTCTGCTTCCTTTTTAAAAATCCACTCGCCAGATTCTTCTTTTTTTTTTTACCTGTTTAACTGTTCAGCCTGTGTCCCAAAAGCATCTTAAAACTAAGATGATCTCTGCCCATAAATTTACAATGGGACTAGGATTGGGGGAAAGATCATTTTAGCCTTAAGAAACTTTTGGGTAACAGGCCTTGATCACTTGTAAAGAACTGTAAATTTAAGCATAAATAATGACTTTCAATTGTTAATGTAAGGTATTTAATTTAGACTTCATTTAAATTCAGGATTTTAAAAAAATATTTTGAGTCTTAAAGAGAGAATCTAATCTGTATAGAGTTCATGATTTTGTCAGCTGAGCACTTATTTCAGTTTTGCATTATCTGTATTTTTTATTTCATTGTTTTTGATGAAATCATTCAATCAGCATCCTCTCCTTGACATAGATGATAATGATGCTATCTTATGTCTCTGTGTGTGCATGTGCAGTCAGCATATGAGATAGGTATCGTGCGCCAGTTCCCTTTTTCCTCAGCACTCCAGAGGATGAGTGTGGTGGCCCGTCTGCTGGGGGAGAAACGTATGGATGCCTACATGAAGGGGGCACCAGAGGTGGTGGCTAGTCTCTGCAAGAAAGAGACAGGTGAGGTGTTTGATTACTGTAACTGTGATGGTGCTGCATTTTATTGAAACCCACTCACCTGCTAAAGCTGTGGGATTTAGCAGCACATCAAAGTGTAATGAGAACCAGTGACTTGCTTTTTTTGAAAGAAAACAATGGGGAAAATTGATTAATTGAAAGTCAATTAGGTTTTGTTTTTGGTCCTTTGGTTTGTTTGTTAGTTACTCTCAATAACTACTTTCCTGTTGGTATTGGGATTTGGACAACAGGTCAAGTACCTTGTGATTAGTTCAGGATGCAGAAGTGGATTAACAGTATTACCAGTGCTTACAAAGCTTTCTATGTTTTGGCTCAAAACACGTTAACTGTAAGGCATTGAAGCAAACTATCTATCCAATTAGGCCACTTCCGCCAAAACAGATTCTCCACTATTTTTTTTTCTCCACTCCTCCCACTATTTTCATCCAATCCTGGTATATACGATATTTGAATACTGTGAGCCCAAGAGTTATTAGCTTGTTTTTGTCATACAAATGGTTGCCAGATTCTTGTAAACAGCCTTTTACCCCTGACCCGAGTATTAAAAGCCACAGAAGTTTAATGAGTCTTCTCTTACTGCTGTTACTGCTCCTCTGTGACTTCACATATCTCCTCATCCTCTCCCTGTCTCTTTGCAGTGCCAGAAAATTTTGCAGAGGTTTTGGAGGGCTATACCAAGCAGGGTTTCAGGGTCATAGCTCTGGCTCACCGTCGTCTTGAATCGAAAGTCTCCTGGCACAAAGCCCAGAACATCAGCAGGTAAAGTATATTGTGGATATTGTTGTCTGTGACCTTTGATTTTAAAGCCAAGGATTGTTGCTGCTTTTTTAGCATGCCGCGTCAAACTGCTCTGATCAGACAGTGTCACACCCACATCACTCTAGTCTACTGTATATAAATAAGAAAACTAATTTGAAGGGGCTTTTGAGTCAAATAAAGAACCTTTTTGTACTCAAAATGTTAAAATTCATAATAATTTACAATAAATAATATAATAATTTAGAGCAATAGTATGTTTGTCCTTAATACTACTTAAAACGTTTTTGGACTCTGCACATAAGTACTAATGTGTACGCATCTTCCTCTGAATTAGGGATCACATAGAGAAAAACATGGAGTTCCTGGGTCTGATCATCATGCAGAACAAGCTGAAAGCAGAAACCCCAGGAGTACTGCAAGATCTCTACCGAGCCAACATCCGCACTGTCATGGTTACTGGTGAGAACATGCTCACACGTGTGCACATATACACATAGAGTATATGCTTCATTATTGTAACTAATGAGAAAATGAGCTTGCACAAACATACAGATATGGATATGCAAATAAAAACATACAGCACAGATGCACATAATCTCCTCCTGTCATGTTTCTGTCTGCAGTTGGTTCTTTTTATTGCTTTTATGCAGACAGCAAAATTGGTTTCATAATCTTCTGTGTTTTGGCACTCAAAAGATTTAATTCCTCTGGTATTTACTCAGCTGTATCTGTAATCTCAACTAATAACATTTTCTAGGCTGCTCAGTGTAACTGCCACAAACTAACTCCAGTATCCACCAGAGGATCTTTTGTTTTTTCCCTTTACTTTCTTCACTTTCTGTGTTGCTCTCATCTGGTTTTCTGTCTTCTTAGGATTATCACACAGGCTGTAAAAAGGAAAGAATGTCAGAAAACATCTCACACTCAAGCTGAAAATGATTCATGATCGACACACATTAGTTGCTATTTCAGGGCAAGCTTTTCTCTCTGTAACCTGATGATTTTTTTTTCCAAACTCCATTAGCCCTCTATTTGATATTGAGCAGGGGAAAGCAAGAGAACATCCACTCTAAGCTGGTTAAATTTGTACTGGTCTTGTACGGTTCTCTCTCTCTCTCAGTTTCAGCCCTCAGTCCAGACTAAAACAGTTTTCGTCTCTCTCCAAAACTGAGCTTTTCTGAAACTGTCTCCAGATTGATGTTATATAAATGTTAAATTGCTGGCTCGGTGTTTCATTGTGCACAGAGAAAACAGCTTTTGGAGAACAATGACATTTTGCACAAAAGTTCAAGGTCGTAACTTGAGTGTTTTTGTGAGAGAGGTAGAGAACAAGAGGGAGGATTAGAGTGACATAAAACACATGAAGATATGAAAAATTAATTTGTGTTCCAACTAGACACTATCATCATCCTAGTCTATCTTTAATTAGTTTTGGGTATTCTCAGAATAGAGCTTTTAACTGGTAAATGGTTTGAATTGAGATATGATTTTGGAAAAATCTTTGTAAATAAAGCAAATAAGAAATGCTTACTCATTCATTTTACAGGTGACAACATGCTGACGGCCATCTCGGTGGCTCGGGACTGTGGAATGATCCCTCCAAAGGACACAGTTATAATTGCAGATGCCCTCCCTCCCCATGACGGACAGGCCGCCAAAATCACCTGGAGATACGCCGACAAACCAAGCAAGACACCTCGCCTGGAGGTGAGGCGACAGGGCAAATGCTAGAATGAATACTCGCACAAACACAAAACATACACACTCATGCACTCAGTAATGGGATGAAAAAAACAATTTCCCCCATTGTGTGCAACAATGCATACCACAAAATGTTATTCCTGGCAGGGTGGAAAGCCTCTGAAACTGAATCCAGGTTGTCGGGGGGGCCGCTTAAACTGTAATTGCATCACAGCATGTGAAGTAGCTTTAAGAAGGTCGCTGTCAAAGCCAAGGTGTCCCATACCACATATTCAGTGGGAAGGAACATAATTTTCCTGCCATTTCCTTTTATTGTTGGTCAAAGAAAGGGCCAAACAAATGTGCCAATATTGGTAGATGGCTTGATGCTTTACTCTGACAGAAGGGTTTCTTGTCTGCAAAAGAAAAAATGTTGCACTTGTTGTCTTCAAAGCCGTGCTGTCACATCAGTGACATCCATACCAAAGTCCAAACACACTTGGGAAATTGATTTTACTAAGGGATGTCAGTCAGTCTGTCTGACTGTGTGAAGGATTTAAACCCTTGGATACTATTAATTTAAACTGCTTTAGTTACTCAGTGGGTGGTGCAAAGGACTCCCACTGCCAAGGTTGGATAATTTGAGTCTCACGAGAAATGCATGTGCTCATATTTTATTGTATTAGTACTGTGTGACCATAAAAAATTGAAGCCCTTGTATGATATAATGCAATCCAATACAGCAGTTGAATGATAAAATATGACCTTTGCGAAACCTCTTCAATAGTTGTTGACACTGTCTAAGAGGTTGATGCAACTCTATAGTAGTTATTGAGGCTACCTTATATTGGTATCTTAAATTGTCTTGATTCTAATCAATAATTTTATTTCATCACTTTAACAGGAAGTAAACATCAGCCTGGAGGATGTGTGTCACGTAGATGAGCCCAAAACGCAAGAGCTGTACCACTTTGCTATGAACGGAAAATCATTTGCGGTCATTGCAGAGCATTTCCCCGACATGCTTCAAAAGGTATGAGGTCTCTTAAATGAGGATTGACATCTCTTTTTCAGTAACTGGAGTAGAAATCTTCAAGTTGCACCAACTGTTCATTGAGGACAGCTGTCACAGTAATACCTGATGTCCGTTGTCATCATGTGTTCTGCCTTGTAGCTGGTGCTGCATGGGACAGTGTTCGCCAGAATGGCCCCAGATCAGAAAACCCAGCTCATTGAGGCGCTTCAGGGTGTAGAGTGAGTATCTCTGTCCGGCATATGATGTGGCTTTGAGAAGTCATTTTGACAAGTTTTCCAAAGTTTATTGTAGTTGTATCACCTGCAGAGGTATCAGCCTAAAGTCAAAAGTTGAATTTAGCAAAAAAATGATAACATATAAGTGGCTAAAAACTTGAGGTTTGAAACTATGTGAAATTTTAAATGTAAAATGTGGGAAGATTGAGCGCAGAGTCACTGATTTTTATCTTTCGCTCACAGCTACTTTGTGGGTATGTGCGGAGATGGAGCGAACGACTGCGGGGTATGTAGTGCAACCATATAGATAAATGTTGGAGTGACACATTGAAATGAACGTAAATTGATGCCAGTTAGTACATATGCTATCTTCCTCTCTTCCTTTACCCAGGCTTTAAAGAGGGCTCATGGTGGCATCTCTTTGTCAGAGCTCGAGGCCTCTGTAGCCTCTCCCTTCACCTCCAGGACGCCTAACATCTCCTGTGTCCCCAGCCTCATCAGGTTTTCTTTATTTGCATACTAAACAATATATAAATGATAAAAAATTATATAAATAGGGATATTGATTTAAAGTTCCAACATGTTATTTCATCAAATCTAGTCCAAGCTTTTTAGATTTCTTGAATGTTAAGTTTTAATAGCTGTGTGGCGTGAATGTTACTTGATGTCTTGTGGGGTTTTTATGTTGCACTGAGAGATGACACAGTGTTGGCTTTCTTTTACAGGGAGGGCCGTGCTGCTCTCATCACCTCCTTCTGTGTGTTCAAGTTCATGGCCCTTTACAGCATCATCCAGTACATCAGCGTCACTCTCCTCTACTCTGTACGTAATGCTGCTTCCACAGTTAATTGGTACCTGTAGAAGTAATGAGAAATACAGTAAATAGGCTCATAGACTTTACTCGATAGTCTCTGATCTGTACTCTTTGTTTTCTTCTTAGATTCTTAGTAACCTTGGAGACTTTCAGTTCCTCTTCATTGACATTGCCATCATCCTCCTCATTGTCTTTACCAGTAAGTATAAGAAAAGTAACAAAGATAACATGATAGGTATTTTATTGGTATGTATCATGTTTTTATTCAACTGAACATCCCTGAATCCCCTCTCTCTTCCTCCTCCTCCTCCTTCTCCTCCTCAGTGAGTCTGAACCCAGCGTGGAAAGAGTTGGTGTCACGTCGTCCCCCGTCAGGTCTGATCTCAGGGCCTCTGCTGTTCTCTGTGCTGACCCAGATCCTCATCTGCTTGGGCTTCCAGACCATTACATTCCTTTGGGTCCGACAGCAGCCCTGGTACACGGTCTGGAACCCGCATTCCGAGTGAGTACTTACTATCATTACGGAGGAACACCTGCTATAAAAGCATCATCGTTACCATGCTTTTTTAATGTGAAATGACATTTAAACCAATCTTGTACGTCAGGCAAATTGGTTTCCAGTATTTTGACCACAGACTGAAAATGTTCTTCGACTCATCTTGAATTGAACTCTCCTCTCTCCCAGTGTCTGCAACCTGTCATCACACATTAACATGTCTGACCTCAACGACACAGAAGTGGACGACCACAACATCCAAAACTACGAGAACACCAGCCTCTTCTATGTGTCCTGCTTCCAGTATCTCATTGTTGCCATCGTCTTCTCAAAGGGCAAACCTTTCAGGCAGCCTAGCTACAAGAATTGTAAGGAACTTGCCTAACATTAATAAATCTGTCCTATTATGAGTACAAAGTCACTTTTATTTATTATAAATTTATTTGGTTTTTTTGTGCTTTCCACAGGGCCTTTTGTGCTGTGTGCATTGAGTTTGTACTTTTTCCTGCTGTTCATCATGTTCCACCCTATCGAAAGCATTGACGAGTTTCTAGAGGTAAGAGGAACACGAGAAACATATACATTTACTCAGCTCTGGTGTAAAATGTAGCTTTTTTTTATCACTGCTGAGCTCTGTATGCTTCTTTTTTTAATGCACAGCCCAATCCATGATTTCATTAAAGTGTGCATTAAACAAGACTGTTGCCAATTATAACTTGGTGAGTTTTTTGTGTCGCCTCATTGATGTTTAGTGTTGATATGTGTGTCTCTCTCTCTGTACAGATTGTTTGTGTTCCATTTGAATGGAGGATAAAACTCTCCTTGATCATCTTAGTCAATGCAGCCGTGTCTGTTTTGGTAGAGGTAAGACACACATGTAAACACATGGTAACAATAGATCTTTTTCTCATGTCAAGTTTTTGTTTTCTCATGCAGTGTGCTCATCTTTGTGTCATTTAGCTGGACAGCAGGATCAATGTTGTGTTGAGAAGAAATTATGTTATAAAATGAAAATATTTTTGTGCTTGAAGAGACGCTCAACAGTATCCGTAGGAGTTAAAACTTAGATATGTGATAGCTTTGTTTGTTTTTTTTTAGTAAAACTATTTACATGTTAGGCTTTTTGTCTACTTTCTGGATAGATGGATGTTCTTTAAATAATATAACTTATTTCTGCACAACTGCATGATAGATAGTTTATGCTGGCCTCCCACACTCTGCCCTTCCTGTCAGCCGGCTGCCCTCGCATACATGCACTGCTTAGCAGACACCCTAGATGGCGCCATTTTCTAAACTGCCAGTGCAAATTCCTGTCACCTTTTCAGTGAATTAAAAATCAACCAAAATCATTTTTGCACAAAATCAAAACATTTAGCTGAGTTTTTAGTATTTTAAGACAATGGTAACCGAGCACTATCTTCTCACTAATTTTGTTGTCAAAATTGTAAGCTCTCATGTGATGATTAACACACAACTTAATGGAAGAAAAACGTTTCCACACATGATTTTTTTTTTTTTTTTTTTTTTTTTTTTTTAAAGCTTTGATGCAATGTGGCTCTGCAAAAAATAATTGAAGACCTCTGTGCAAAAAAAAAATAGCAGAAGCTATGTGAAATCAAATTAGCCTCTCTGTAATTCTTTCCCCTGCCCACTGCGCTATTCCATAGACCTTCATCATTGACATCGTCTTATGGAAGCTTGTGTTCAGCCGAGACAAACAGGGCAGCTTTGGCGACACTCCTGCCGCCCCGACACCACAGGTTGGGAAAATCTGACACCTTCTTCTTTAGCCTTTTCATTTTCCTCTTGTGTGGTGTTCCCTCTCTCTGTCCCCACTTCTTTCTCTGATGTTACACACCACACCTTTCTATTGTAACCTCTAACCAAGACATGCATGTGCTAGACTTAAGTCTCATATTATCTGTCTTCTCCCTCTCATGTCCTGCTCATGAGCACTCAGTTCAGGCTTGATAACAGTTACAGTTTTACTTTATTCTCTGGCTTCGTTCTCAAGATAAGTTCCGTTAACTGCTCTTAAATAAATAATATTTTAGTGAAGACATTCTTGCTGAAGTTGAAAGCTATTTCCAATTTGAGAGCTACTGATTGTCACTGTTAAACACATTTACAGAAGGTAAGAGATCAAATAAGTGGCTTTATGGTTGGATCAAATGAATGAGTAATGCTCTCACATCCTTCAGCAACTGTCATTAAGAAACAACCTCAGTTCTCAGCTGTCAGTGTGTTAACTTTTGTATTTGTGAGGTAGGTTTTGCTGAAAAGAGCACACTTAGCCTGTCAAATTTGTCTTTAAGATTTAAATAAGACATTTCACAACTAATTATACTTAAACTTGCCAGACATCCAAATGATTGATAACTTTTCAAAATGGCTAAACCTGTTGATGGGTTGAAAACCTGGCAGTTAGAACGAGGTGTAGGACGAGATGTGAACTAGTTTTAGATTCGATGGTGGAGCTAAATACACCAGCTGCCAAAAATATAAGCAGCAGAAGAAACCATTAGAAACCAGGCATAATTTAAAACAACTTCAACCTTTTTATCTGTGAAGGTGGTGACATTTAAGTGCAATATAATGAATTTGCTGTTCATTCAATTTAGCAAAAAATGTTGTTTCAATATACTGTAGATGACGATTTGATTTTTTTTATGATGTGATATGCTGCCATGCACATGTATATCATACACTACACTTATTAATGTTGGAGAATGTTAAAAACCACAGTTTTTATGCAGAAATATACAAAAGTGGCCAGTTATTATTCTTCCTTTTTAAAATTTTAATTACTCAAACCAATTCAAGGCTTCGATATCTTACATTGCTTTTTTCTAGCAGTATGATTGCTTGTCACCTCTTCTCCCTTCGTCTACTGCGTCTCAAGTTCCAGCCCACTGGCCCTAATAAGCTCTCCTTGCTGCACTTGTCTCTTAGCCTCCCTATTACTGTAGGTCCCAGCTAATTATCTCAGCCGACACTGTCAGTGGTTTCCATCAAGTACAGTATGTTTGAATTTGAAGCAGGCTGGCCTTAAATGTCTTTTCCCAATATAATGTTAATGACAAATTTGACTTGCATATTTTTTTTAATCCGTGCTGATCTGCTGTGGAATCCTTTGTTTGATCTTTGACTCCATGAGCTTGTTTTTAAGGAGTAGGCTCAGTCTTAAAGCTGTCCACTGCCAACTCCTTCAAACTGTTGTCATGCTGAATTTTGTTTTGAATGACTTGCATGCATGCATAATTGTAACAGTTGAACAGTGTAAAGAAAGTGTGCCTACGTATTAGACAAACGGCTCCTCTATCGTTTTATATTTTTGCATGATATAGTTTATTAGCATGCCATTGTCTGATGTGATTTGCTCTTGTCAGTAGAAATGTTTTTAGAGAAACTGTCTGACACCTGCTCATTGAACCTTTCCTCCCTCCCTTTCCTCCTTATTCTGGTATTTATTTCATTTGTTTATTTCTGGGGCTGTGGTATTTTCAGGGGGGCATTGACCTGCGGGCGTACAAGTGTCTGTCCTGGGTGTGCTGCCCTCGCAAGATGACACCCAAGGCTCGCTACATGCATCTGGCCCAGGAACTCAGTGTGGACCCCGACTGGCCACCAAAACCAACCACCACTACTGAAGCCAAGCCCAGCCCAGAAAACGGCTCCACCTATCAAATCATGATCAACTCCTAGCATCCCCAACACCTCTCCCTGTATCTAATACCCCTTTTATACGGGAGACATGCATATGACGCATGTTTAGTGAACGCACATTCAACCTATTCATATGAAACAGTCACAGGATATTTGCTTGTTACTGTTTAAAAACTTGCGTCTAATACTGCAGTTCCAGAGACATAACTGCAAAACCCATAGACCTACACATAATTACCAAATAAAGTTAAGTTTCCGTTATCTCTGTACTCTTGCTCTCTCTGGCTCGTCCACTCACGCGCTCTCAGGTCTCTTAAATTAAAGTAAATTCCCATCCCTTATAACAATGCCTGTCCATCTAAGCCGAACAGCATCCAACATACATGGAGGGAGTGTTGAGAAGCCAGGTCAGATTAGTGTGTCAACCAAGGGTTTAATATCCACCTCACTTTGTCTGTCAGGAAGGGGTATAAAGGAGACTCCGCTCCATTTCAGAGCTAGCCTCTGACATACATGTGCTGTCAGGAATGTCATGGAAAGTGTAGGCGTTGTGCTTGAAAATAATCGTTAAAAAATTGTTATTGTTAAAAAATTGTTAAAAATACTGAGAGTAAGAGGGTTGTTTGATAAACAAAGACTCTGGAGTTTGAGGAAAATTACTGTAAAAAGAGGTTCCACTTTAAAACTGATCGTTTCGAACAGTTGCTGTTAACACTGGAAGGGTGTGAAGGTGGTCATCTTCTGATCATACAGTTTTTAAAAGCAGCAGCAAAAACGTCTCCTCGATCTTCATATATCTGTGTAGCCACCACCTCACATCATGAAGGCGTTCATTCTGTGCGTAACTTGTGTTGTGGGCAGTTTAGGCTCTGATTGCTACTATGTAGTGGTCTTATACAGTTAATATACTGTACATACACGTCATTTTAATGAGCTTGCATAACCACCTGGCAAGCACTCATTAGAAAGCATAAAATTATAACCAAAAAGAAACTTACCATAGACCCCCAGTTATGAATAAAATGGCTAATTTGAGACCTGTATTCAAATAGTCTTTCAAGCACACTGTAAGTTGTATGGCTGCCATCAACAGGCCCAAGTTCATATTGACACTTGCAAGTAAACAAAAATACGCATATCCCTTCGACTGTCACTGATGATACAGGTCTGGAAAAAAAGTATAAAGAATTATTTAAATAAAAAATGGGGCATGTCTAGATTTTGTAAGGTTTGGAAACTGTACAATAATTCTAAAAATCTATATTTTTAGTAAGAGCTGACAGGATAGTTTTACTTGCTTTCATTGAACGTATTTATTGTGTTGAAGAGTCACCAGCCATAAGGTGATATGACCTTTAATAAAATCATACTGTTGTTTTCGGCCACTTTTAATTTAATTTAAGGTAGTTGTAGACAGTGACTTGTTGATATTAGAAGTAGGCATGGTAGGTTTAGGGAAGTTTTTTTTATTGTAAGACTTTCTCACAAAATACACTAAATATACAGATTGATGATTAAAACTACAAAATGATTAACCTCAGAAACTAATCTGAGGTAAATTTTTCTCATATTTTGGCCAAAACTTTTATAAACATTCAAGAAATGATGGCCTGTAAAAAGTAAAGATTTAGTGAGAGAGACTGATTCACAAACAGATGTACTCTTCCTCTCTCAACCACAGGCTGGGACCTGTGGCAGGCTCTCCATTGTATCTGTCATCTTGTCAAAGATATTATTATGTAGAAAATATATCAAATTATGGATCAGGGAATGGCAAATACCATTGGTCTGTTGCTCCAGACTGAAACACGTCAACAATTATTAGATGTATTGCCATGAAATTTGGCACAGACATCCATGGTCTACAGAGGATGAATTCTCATGATTTTTTTTATTGCCTGGTTTTTCATGTCACGCCACTAACCGGTCAACAACACTTCAGCTCCTAACAGGATACCTCTAAAAGATTGCATGCACGTTATAACCTAAGTCTAGCAGGGGACAACATGGCCTTTCCTCAGGCACTCCCCTCAAGCCAAACTTTTTTGCCCAACTAGTGGTAAATAGTAGGAATAGCAAACTTTCACACTAGAAAATTTGGTTTTCCGGTGTGAGATGAACATTACAATCTAATGAGCCACTAGCATGGCTAGAAAAGTTTAATCTTGTTTTTGCATCTATGAGCCAATGTCCTGTCAGCATCTTATGACATCAGACAGGACACTGAAAGCATGCAAAGACGTGCATGACGCCAGCTCCCTATGGTCATGTTTTGAAGATGTGATGGTTGCAAAACTAGAAATATTACTGCAAATACACAGCATTACTGTAGAGTAAGGAATATTTTACATGAACATCGCTGTATTAAAAAATCTGCACAAGAAACTGCATGCATCTGGCTGGTTCTCATGTGCAGTTATCCAAATGCATGAGGACGTATGCTTCATACATCTACAAACTCATGTCTGATGGGCTCCTGAGAGCCATACTACAACTTTTTTTTTTTTTTTTTTTTTTTTTTTAAAAACAATGTCCGTGACCGTCTCAGTAAAACATTTCTTCCTATGGAAGACTCATTAAAAGTGGGATGGTAAACCAAGGCAAGGCATTGTGCATCTCATCAGCTTGCTGCTTTTGGCACATTCAGAACATCCTCACAACAGCACACCCTGCACAAGATGGATGCTGATTAACGTTGACAGTAGTGTTCATGTATTGCACACAGGCTACCTGCATACAGTTAAGGGCTACATTTTATGTTCACTGCTCTCCCTTTGATGTTTAAAGTGATACTCCCCCAAATATGTTCATTAAACATCTAATACTCACTCACATCTGTTAGATTTTAAAGGTGACTGTAGACGTTTGTAGTTTCTTCCTTAATAGAAATAAGAATGTGTAATTCAGTCGGTTAAAATAGGTTCCAAAAAAGCCAAAAAAAATGGTACAATTGGAAATCATTGTAACTGACCGAATACAAGTTGACCACCAAAGCCACCAGAGATGGTGTTTGATAATCAAAAGACAGATTTTGAGTCAAGCATCACTTTAAAACAAACACACCGGCACGTATGTAGCTGCCTCCCAATGTCAATATAACTGTATTCTCTACAAAGCAGCCTGCCTTTCACTCATTTTATGGTTTAATATTCTTAATTTTAAAAAAATATGTCCAAATATATTCTCTGAGTGCTTATCAGTGGTTATGCGACACCATGTGAAAAGAATATCAATGTAATGTTACTAAAATTAAGCAAATTATTTCTCAAACATCTGGTAACAGCGCTGTGTATCATTTGCCACTTTATCATGTATTTGATTATGAATTATTTTATTCATATAAAAACAATATCACAACAGATTTCCATAATATCAGCAACATAAGAGTCCAAAGTTGCTCAGTTCTTAAAAGCCATTGTCTATTGAGATACTTGTAGTAATATTACAGATGCATATGAAACTTGTGATCCATACTGTTTTCAAAGCTCAAATGTGATATGTGATAATAGTTTTCATGCATACATGTATTTGATTTGCAAAGTTATAATATTTTGTAACAGCATTTTATGGGTTAATGGTCAGACTGTGAGAAGGATGGATACTAGATGAAACTGATGAGAAATGCATAACATGATTCAAATAGACATACTTGTGCCAATTTGCAGAAAGATTATGATATTTTGTCATGAATTTGTCAAAAATATGTTAATTTTGTTGAAGTTAAACAATATGGCTGAACATGGGCCAGATGAGTTTCTATGCTTCTGAATATTCAGCGGTATTTTTTTTTTTTTTCTTTTTACCTTTCAGGGTTTCATTTTTTTCTTCTCTAGATACCTACTGAGGCTAAAATTGAATGTTATGAAAAGAACAAAAACAGTAGTTTTGTTTTTTTTGAATGCAATGCAATACTATGGTTATTGATTATATTTCCAAAGACTTAAAAACATTTGATCACATCTGTATTGGTTATTTGAAAAAAAGAAAAGAAAAAAAAAACAGTTTAATTTTAGCCTGTGTTCAGTTCTGTCAACTCTGATTTGACTGAGCAGAAGTGGACTTTAAATGGAGATGATAATAATATTAGAGGTTGGATTCTATCTGTATATATGAGATGTACATTTTTAGTGTGTGCATAAAAGTCAAAAGATTTAGTTATAAAAATGTATGGTTTTTGGATTATCAAAGGGCTGGTGTGTCTTTTTCTACTATTTTGGTACTGTGTTACAATCAGTTGTCTTTCTACTTTTAATTTATACTTTCTATTGGATTTGTTTGTACCTTCACTTTTGTTATGAAGTTGCATTAGCTTGGATTTTCTTTATTTGGGCATGAATCCTGGGCATTTATTTCACAATTTTAATCAGTTATTGTGAAGTATGAATAGGGCACTTGGATCAATATTCATTCTGTCTTGGGTAAACATACTACAGCAAATGTCTACTTTTAGAGTTAAAAGACACCCTGACTGGAGAGACTTCAAGTCACCAAAGTAGGCGTTATTCTCAGCTTTTCTTCTCTTGAGTCTCAGCATTTTGTATTAAACCAAGGATCTGATCTTGACGAAAGAAGGGAATTAAATTGATGTAGTATATTCGGCTCCTTCGCTTAGCGAATTCAGAATTTGAGCAACATCTGACAATCTTGTTACTTTTTTGTCTGCTCATCCAGTGAACCTTTTTTTTTTGTTTAGAAATTTTAAAATATCTTTTGCATCCATGTAAAATTAAAATGTAATTGGCAAAAAGAATGTGCGTTGCTGTTCAGCCGTCTATTGTAGAGGTGATTATATTGCTGCTAGGGGCAAAATGATTCAGTCACAGCTGTGTCATAACTGTGCACCTTGATACAGAAAAGTAATCAATTTAATGACTTGCAAAGTGTAAATACTACTATTGCTTTTCTTCTACGCTACAGTTTTGCCTTTTATTGTGACACAGCTATGTCAAAGCAATGGATTTTATGCTGAAACCTCTATGCTCTTATACAGGTACAACATATACTGACTGTTGACAGTTAGCATTGGCCTCTTATTCACTTCATGTATTTTAAACAAACCATTGAATGGCATTTAGAGCGAGTCAGCCACTGAGTACATGAAGCCTCATGTGGATGTTGTTTCCTCAGGGAAATGTGTGTATTTGTAATGAATAGAGAAAATAATAAAAGTTCATACCCAAAATAAGGAAAATATACAGTTGGTTAAAACTTTTTATTACAATTCATCTGTATGTCAGTGCTTTCAGAACAGTTTATTTGGTGTGCTTTATTTGCAGCTCCCACACCTCAGCAAGAGACTAAACTTGGGTATATGTATTTTTTTTATCGGCAGAGATGTACTTTTTTTTTTTTTTTTTTTTTTTGGAATTTTTTGTACTTTATAATTTATTTTTTATTTATTTTCATTTCTTTTTTCCCTGAGGATTGTATTTCAGATTTATCTTGATTTCTTTCTTTTCAATAAATGTTCTTAAAACATTCTGCTGCAGGTCTACAACTTATTTATGTTCATTTGGGATACGTGGGATACCACAGAAACTACAGAAAATGATCAGTTTATATGTCAAAGAATGGTTAGGAAGCCTCAAGTTACACAGTTGTAGCAGTAAGTCAAAGTATTTGGTTCAAAGTGTATCTGAGTGTAATACAAGGTAATTGTAAAGTGGTCACAAGATGTTTACTGACTCTACAAGTTGACAAGGATCTCCTAAATGTAAGTAACTGCACAGCACATAATATATTGTGAGATATTGAGGGCTGTACACAGCGGTGGTGTCCTCCATGTTCAGGTATAATATGTCTCATTCAGAGGTGTCTTTAAATTGAGACGGTGCTTCTTGTATTCAGTTGAGAAAAGTGGACAGTCCCTGCTCTCACCCTAAAGGGTAAAATGAAATTGAACCTTAGATTAACTCTAGTATTAGATCTTCTGTCTAAAACCATTTACAAGAAAATTTGATCCACTGGGATTTTTGTTTGACACCCACGACTCTTGAATGTGTTACGTCTTTGGGATCCTCCTGTGTGACGTAACAAATACTGGCTCAATGGCTCATTTCACACAAGTAAGAACACATTTCTTTATAAATTTTCATCATGTAACTGATGTGTCACCTACAGTCATCCATTTAATCGCAACAGCAGTTTGTCCTCAACTAGTCTAAGTCGCACCTGTTTATTCAAATAACACCTTTATCAGTCAACGGTATTGCCCATTTAAACTTAGTGGTAGCACTCAGGGTGGTGTCTGTTCTGTTTGGTTTTTTTTAATCTCTTTATGTGCACTGTCTATACCTAAAGTCTGTAAGGTTGCATGCTGCCTGAGGACATGACAGGAAAAGTCTAAAATAACAAACTAAATTTACAAATCAATTTTACATGCACATTGTAGTAAGCTCTGTGTCTGGTGTATTTGCCTGTAAAGCCTGTCAGTATTGTTTAATTTGTGTTATCCTGCTGGCCCAATGTTACAGCATTTAGAGCCCTTAAAGGATAGGTTCACAATTTTTCAAGTCTGACTTAAAACAGTGAGATTTCCATATGAATATTGGAACATGTTTTGCTCTCTTAAATCATTCCTCCTGTTCATACTGAACATTAGAAGATCCCCTCCAAGTGTGCTTAAAGTGTAAGTCAGTGGTTCCCAACCTTTTTGGCTCGTGACAGCTGGGACCCCTCTTCACACGTTGCATTGTCTACTAGTTAAATGAAAGAGGACTTATGACTTTTAGAGGCTTGAGGAGATAAAATACAGTAATTCACAATAAATAATGCAAAAAGTAGTGTGAAGCTTGAAAATAAAAACATTTTGTGTGTCTGAAATGTTTTGTTTTTTTCTGTTCTATCCTGCCCAATCAAGTCACGACCCCTTTGACTAGAAATGTATTTTAAAGTTTATCTGAAGCTTATATGAGGCTTCAGCCTTTTTACTTTGTCAAATAAAGTGGATATCTTCCACAGTCACAGTCTTTTTAGTGAAACATTTCCCTTTTTGTGTCTCAGTTTTTCCTGTTCAGCTGCAGTGGAACTATAGTACTAACAAAAAGAGGGGATTTAGTACTAAAAAAGACAAACTTTGAAAGATATGACCTTGATTTGACTCATTTGGACGGCTGAAGCCTCATATACGTAAAATAATCTTTCAGATACATTTTTGTATGGAAGGAGGTTTGTGGATTTTGGACCCTATCACTTACAATGAAAATGCATCATGAAGGGATCTTCTGATGGTCAGCATGAACATGAAGAATAATTACAACAAGACTAAGTAACTGAGAGTTAATAGCACCAGACAGTTGGAGGTGCTGTCCGTGAAGGGACGGTGCAGCAATATATCGGAACTGTTTCACATTTTGGGGTTTTTTTGTCAGTGCTGATTTGGAGGTTGTACCGGTTCACAGGAAGTGGACTGTCATTCTGAGCTGTGTCCTTGTTAGCAAACGAGCTACTCAGCTGCCATAATAGGCGAGCAAATGTGTACCATTTGGAAAGATGAATTGAACTGTGCCTAAAAAGTGTATTTTAAAGAGATTTGTGTGTTAATAACAACACCATGTTGCGTGTCGGGAGCAAAGCTGCCTGGTAAGTTCCCGTTTAAATAAAGTAACGGAACAGTAACAGTAGCTACTTGTTGTAGCTGCGGTGAAAGCTAAGCGCAGATGTAGCTTAGCTGTTCATTTTGACAGCTGAGGACAGAGGGGCTACCTGCTTCATGTGAATATCTGTCGTCCTAATTAAAAAGCCTCATATACCAAAAACCAAACTGGATACACACACAACATAATCCTTTATTCAGTCGCTGACATCTTAATTATAAACAGGGAATCGGCCTTTGTCGCTCTTGTGGATTTTGACGTAGCTTTGGTCAGATAGCTAACCCTAGCTAGATAACACGGGTTGTTACTGGAAAGCAAACTGACTTCCAGATTAATTGTCTTTGGACGTTAACGCTACCTGCTATATATTATCTATGTACGCTATATTCAGGGTTAAGTCTATACTGAAGGTAACGTTGCCTTAAAATTTGTACCAAATCTTCTAATTGCCTGCATGTTGCAGCGTCTTGTGCCGTTACCTTGTACCAAAAGGACCATTTAGATAACTTGTCAGAGTATGAATTGCATTAGCTGACTTAGTTATGTACGACATTAAACATATCAGTCGCTAGTCCTTGTATCTCAAAGCTATTTTCTAGTCACCACCCCAAATCAAAAATGGGGATGAGGAAAACAAGGATGAACGTACTTCTACTGATGATACTTTACTCCTGCTACTGCTGCTATAATTGTACAACAGCAACAACAACCGGTGCTGCTAATACAATCTTTATTTTTTCCTGGTTTCACATGTTTATCAGGTATAGTGATTAAATGTCTTTGGGCCACAGTTTTCATGTCACTGTGTGGCTCATATTTGAATTATTGTGTGTCAAATATGGAAGCATTAGTGCTGAAATACTTAGTTGACAAATCGAGGAGTTGATCAACCAAAAGTTACTGACAGCACCTTTTATGATCAAGTACTCATCGAGTAATTTATCGAACAATAAAGCCAAACCATCTCTGCAGAGAGCCATGGTTCCAGCATCTCAAATTTCAGGATTTTTTGTCTTTCATAATTGAATATCTGTTGATTTTTCACTGTTCATAACATTTCACAGAGTAAAACAATCAACAGATGACTCCACAGTGAAACTACTCTCAGCTGTAGGACGTGTGACTAGTAGCTTCCTTTGAGATTATTTTCTTAGCGGTGATGGAGTGTATAGGCGCGTACGTTTCAGGAAGGTGAGTTTGTGTAATTTGTTGTCCGATTCCACTGTTATCTCAGCATGGCCTGCAGGAACCTGGTCTCCACCAACATGGGGGTGAGATTTCGGGTACCGCTCCAGAAGCTGCACCCTCTGTCCCGTGCCATCCACCACCGCTACTCGGGAAACACTAACCCACAGCGACCACCTCATCGCACAGCAGCCCGCTATTTCACCTCCATGTCGCGGTTGCCCATGCGGCCTCCTAAGCCTCCCCCAGGGTCAGGGGGCCGTAACTACCAGCAGCAGCGCGGCTTTTGGGTGGCCCGCCTTGCTGCCAGGCTGCTAAAGCTCAGATACATCCTGCTGGGCAGTGCAGTGGGAGGAGGATACACAGCTAAGAAGGTCAGTATGGAGTCAGCGATTATCTCATCTCCTCACTTGTATCTGCTATGAGTACTAGAAACTCTTTGTAAACTATGGTTTATTAAGCTTTTCTGTCCCATGAGCATGTCTTTAGTTGTCAATGATCTTATGACCAGAGAAATTGGATATTTTCACAAGCTTGCAAACAAACAATTTACAGGAGCACTACTAATATTAGTTTATTATTAAGCAACAAAAACTTACCCAGGCTTATACAATTTCCCCATCAGTGGTTGTAATGCATTGGTTGTTTTTTCCAGCTGTGATCATACACCAGTGCTTATTCAAAACAGTAGAAAATCCTCTCATTCACAAAGTCTCATTACCAAACATTCTTCTTATATAGCATAAAGGAAATGTATATCATTGTTATATATTGTTTGTGCGACAATAACACAGGCTTGTCATTTTACCTTTAGACCTATGAAGAGTGGAAGGACATGCTGCCTGATTTTAGTGAATACAACTGGGTTATTCCTGATTTTGTCTGGGAACTGAGTGAACAAATTGACCTTGGTAAGTGTTTTCATCTTGGTGCCGTAAAGTGAGAAACATGCAGTTTATTACTTGAAATATGGCCGCACATTTATGCATCATGAAATACTTTCTACCTTCCTGCGTTTCCGTCTTCTCCACTCAACATATCATCTCTTTTGTCCACAGATAAACTGGCCAAAGCTCTACCAGAGATAGAGGAAATAGCCAAACTTCTACCTGACATGGACAAGATAGGAGAGAACTTCACCTTCCTCAAA
The DNA here is from genome assembly GCF_914725855.1 of Thunnus albacares. Taxonomy (NCBI): domain Eukaryota; kingdom Metazoa; phylum Chordata; class Actinopteri; order Scombriformes; family Scombridae; genus Thunnus; species Thunnus albacares. Next base: position 16,611,455 of record NC_058114.1, on the reverse strand, counting down.
AGTCTCCTGTCTTCCGGTGAGTGAACAAATCCTCAACCATGCCTTTTTATAAAGTTACTGCATCTTAACAAAATAAATAATTATTTGTAGACATCAGAGTGTGTAGTCCAGTGTCCAGGCAACTCTGACTTCACCCAAGCAAACTTTTCTTCCACATCTGCATTGGTCTATGCTTTTATATAATGTACCTTACGGTTCAATTGGGTGCCATATCTCAGGCTAAAAGTGTGATATCTGTGGTTTCTCCTGCCTCAAAGTGACCTCAGCAGAATGAGATAACATAGAATAAGAGTTATGAAAAAACACGAGGGAGTAGCCTGCTTTGTGATCTAATCCGCTGCTTTTCTGCTATACCCTTTCTGTCTATGGTTGTGGTTGCAAACCGATTCTACAAAGAGCCTGTACACCAAAAAACCTTTAATTGGTGTTTTTTGGATCAGTAGGCAATAGAAAAATCCATGGCTTACACCATGGTGTTGCAAACAGCCAATTACTCAGGACCACATTACTGCAAAGGTCCCAGGTAGACTGTTGTCAAATTAAATATTTCCATGTTCATTTCACAATATGTATTGACATTAACTAACAAGACATCAAAACTGCTTTGTATCACTTTTTTTGTCACAGTCGCCTTTGAAAAGACAAAAGCCCTCATGACTTGAAATCAATCCCACACACCAACTTTTAAGTGATAATGACTTTGTTACATTTTGTGGATGTGTTGTTTCATATAATGTATAAATTACTGCAGTTAAGGCTAACCACATCCACCATCCTCCAGCTTCAGATCAAGGAAAGTACAGACTTTCATGTTGTTTGGAAAAGCACTTAACGCCATCTGCTTATCAGGGGTTTTCATCACAGTTGCTCGCATTACACCATGGCGCTCATATCCCTGCTGCAAATGAAAATGATCTACTCTACTCAAAATTATCTAATATTATCTACTCGTAACCACCATATAATTTGCAACTAAATTTGTAAAGCAATCTCAGGTTTCCTCTATCAGCAACAGAAAACTCCACATGGCACCAGTAAGTCACCATGAAATTCCTCTAATAACGCTTGCAGAATTTAGTCCAAGTGTTTTCTTTTCAGCACTTTGAGTCCAAAAGGCATTGATGGAATTACACTCACAGAGAAACCGATAATGTTTTGTTTCATTATGCGACAGTATCAAAGAAAATCTTATTTTGCTTACAAATCTGTAGCCAGTAGAGGAAAAACCTTTTTAAAATTGAACGTCTCGATTAGCTGATATTGACAAAATATGACTATGGGCTCCTTGAGGATCAGGCCCAGTTTATGGGCGTGCTACTCTCTTTTAACTGTTTCTCATGAAGTGGCTTTTTTTACTTGAAGCTCTGGCACAGCAGTGAGTTTGTTTAACACACATCATTTAGCTGTGTCCCTGCTTTGATCACCATCCCTCTGCTTCTGCCTTTTTTATGATTTTTTTATCTTGTGTTGTTCTTCCTTTCTCCCCTTCCCCTACCCTCCTGTCCTCCTCCACATTCTTCACAGGTGTGAGTTTGGGTAGTGAAGTCAAAGGAGCTTCTGGTCTGCATCTGTTGTTAGGTGTGTAAACCCTGCTCTCAGTAGCGTTGCCCACTCCCCTCCTTTCTTTTTGTTGATGTTTGACCACCATCTTGCCATGATATTGGTATGGTTGTGGTAATATTCCTGTTTGAAGACTCCAAGCTTCCAGGTTGCAGACCAGTGCTGCTGTCAAGAATGGCGTTGTTCATGGTGAACGCAAGTTCTGTATTCAGTGAAATGTATGACCTGTCTCAAGGATGGTGAAACGGTCTCATTTTGGGTTCTGGGTATTCAGAGGAGTAGGCGTATTTATGAAGACATCCAATTTGACCCTGTTGCTAATATCTGTTTACTGTAATCAGTAAAAGCCTCACTCTTACAGTTGCTCTCCCTCTTTGTGAATTCTTTCAAAATCATTAGAGATCGTGAATGATTACTATTCCAAGTGCAGCAAAAGGAAAGTGGTAAATGGAGCAATAACCCGCTGATGATTTTTAATTTTTCCTTCCTGGTCTGAAGAGCTCTTCAATGCAAATCCAGTGTGTTTGCCTTTAGTATGTCCTCCTCTTCCCCTGTGACTTTCTTTAACCTGAATGTCCTTGGCTAGACTTTGTCCTACCTGTGTGTTTTTTTTGCCTCCTTTGACTTCCACCCTCTCTCTGTCCTGGCCTGTATGGGCTGCTTTCTTTAATTACATTCTAATCACAAATATTTTGGGTGATCTCTTTCTGCTTTTAGTTATTGCCACTCAGATGTTTGGAAAATGCACGCAAAATGCAATTTACATAACACATCGATTGAACTTTGACATATGCAAACACCAAAGTCAAAGACTTCCAAAGTCATGCAATAGCCAGGCAATAGTGGACCTCACCTCTGCTGTGAGTCATAAAAACACCAAAGGAGTGTTCCTTCTCTTCAATATTAACCTTTCAACTTAATACTTTCTACATGGCTTCATGAAAAATACTTTTTATGGGTTTTGTTGTTTTTATTTTCTTCAATATAAGTATTCAGTTAACTTATTCCCAAGTTAATAAGTTGGATGGATGTTACTGTACATTTGACTATGTAAAGTACATTGCAGCATAGTGCTTTTGTAATAACCTCCCTCATTTATAAGCAGACTTTGCTTTGTGCATGGCAGTAAAAGCTTTTTAGCTCACATCATACAAACCAATAATAATAATAATAATAATAATAATAATAATAAGTTTGTCCTACGGTAGCTGCTTTTGTAACACAGAACCCCCACCAAAGTGCACCAATCTAAATTTCAGCAAACTATGTCCTACTTTATATCCAAACCAAACCATCAAGCAGTTTTTCTGAACCTGTATTTGCATATTACTATAATTATTCAAAGAACTCTAAATGTGCACTAAATGTTTTGAAAATCATTTTTACTCTTACTAGACTTAATAAATGCACGCTGCACAATGCATGCACGCTGTGAGAGGTTGAATGTTCTAGTTTCCCCTCATGACTTGGCATTCAATGGTTGAATAAGTTAAAACTTTAGAGATTTAACTTCATTAGTACCCAAGAAAGTGAAAAGGAATGTTCTAATCTCTGAACTGGAACGCTATTAGAACATTATTATTAATTAAAGTAGATTTACAATAAATAATTATGAAGTTATAATAATTTTTTGCAGTTTGCCGCACTATATGAACATAACTGCAGTGTATCTAAAAGTAACACTCAGTATGTATGTCTGTACATCAGTGCAAGATTTTCCAAACATCTGAAATCTAATCACACTGGTCTTTCTTTTTCTAATCATAGGCATGCTTTAAATGATGGCATCTGGCATCTTGTGGCTACGGGCATTGTCACCTTAAGCTTGTGTACATTAAACACTGAGTATGTCATGCATGTTCATGTTTAACCTCAGTCTGTGTTGTTATATCTCCTCTGGTAGAAACCTCAGGCGACCCTCCTCTAAACGCCACAGATGCTTCTGCTGCAGCCGCACAAGATGCCAGCGACAAGCAATACAAAAAGGCAAGTTTATAAAACCCCCTGACACTGTCAGCTTTGACCTTTTCTACTTCATCATAACTTGGTCTCTCAAGTATCTTTTATGCAGCTTGGCTTCCTTTCACTTCAGTGGCAAGAGCTGTAGTGCACTGAATCAAAATTCACTCAGAATTTACTCAGAAACTCAAGAAAAGATAAAATTTGAGTTTGTATTGTTCAAAGGAGAAGATCTATCGCCCTAACATTGTCAGAGACATGCATTGAAGGGCCATCATTTTATAAACGTATATACTCATAAAGCACTTGGAATTAAAATGTTCCCTAAATCACAGTGGGGTCCAAAAGTCTGAGACCACTTTCCCCAATCAAGGGAATAGGAAAGTGATCTTAGACTTTTGGACCCCACTGTATATATTGTGTAACATGGGGAAATATCATATTTATGGGTGTTTTTGGATTCAGTCAGTTCTACTCAATGTGAAATATGCATTTCACACTAGCAGCTTGTTATCAACAGAAGCATTTCAAGGTCTATGACAATATTATAGTAAGAAAATGGTTCTTACTGATTAATGTCAACAATATGATGAGAAAGATGGCAAGTTGTCTAACCTTAGGTGCAAGTCTCACTACAGAGCAGCTTGCTCTTCAGTGTGGTGCATAACAATGTAAAAGGTTTTAGCATTGACAGAGGATAACATGTGCTTACTGTATGGCACTTATTCTGACAGAGTATCACCTGAATTTATGCACACTGATATTAATCATTGCTTCAAAAGTACCCTTTACCGCTTGTCATGCTTTTTTTTCCCAGAAGTCCCATTCATGGAGACCATTCCTACTTCTAGCTTTACATTATACATACAGCATTCTCTATATTCACATTTGTTTAATTTCTGTTGTCCTCTCTCTTTCCTGTTCATTTTGTGTTTTGTTCATTTCCCACAAAGCAACCAATTTCAATGTACCGCTGTTGTATTTTCTGGTTTTGTGTGTTTTTAACATTACAGAATTAAAGTTTAAACAACCAAAAAATATGTGAAGATTTGACAATAAATATGATTATTCTAAGGAGAGCTGCATTAAAATGAGAGATGATGCCTTTCTTCTCCTATGCCCTGCTTTTAGTCTGCAATCATGGTCTCCAACATGACACATAAAGTATAACATGACACAACTTACAAGTTGATGTTTCTCTTCAAGGTATATTTGATGCAGGCATGTGCACAGAGCCAAGAAGTAAAAAAAACAACAACACAGAAATGGATAATGTCGTCATGTTGGGGACACTTGAACTAAAGAAATTTCACCTGCTATAGCATATGCTTTGTGCTTCACCCCTGATAGAGCAGTATCCCAGTGCTTGCTTTGCTTATTTAATCATCATCATCATCTTCAGCAGCATCAGCATACAGCAGAACATCATTTTGTGCAGCAGAATGTAATATTGTGGTCTTAGTTATAATCTACAACGGTCAGCAGTTGTCACTGAAGATCACTACAAATTTGGTTATTTTACTTTTACAGTAAAACTGAAATTTCTTTTCTCTTCTTGTACTGCTAAGAAGTATGAAAACCTGTCATAGCGTTGTCTGAATTATGAGCGTATTAATCCACAGTGATGATGATTGTGAGGAAAGAGAACAGAATCATTGTTGTTGCCACTTGCTGAGAGGCGCTGGTTGTGGTATTAGTCGCCTCTTCTGCCTTCAGTCTGGCAAAGTTTGGCATCTCCCCTTTGTGTACGAGAGAGACTGACTTTGTTGGGTCACACTGATGATGGTGGCAAGATTACCAAAGCCAAAGATTCTGTTTAACTTGAGCCTTGACTGAATCATGATTCTTCAAATTCGTCAGCAACAAAGTCACAGCCAGTGACTGAGACAGAGGCGGGGATTCCTCTGTCGTAGCCGTGTGTTTAGATGCAGCACTGACCAACCCGATGGCTGGTTGTTGTTTTTGATGCTGCTCCTACATCTCTCTTATTATGACATACCCCAGCAGGGTCTGCTTGGCGAGCTCATTCTTATTCAGCAGCAGATCCAGCGGCACGAGGAGGAGGTCCGGCGGGCCGCTGCAGCCAATAATGCGCGTCCCCCACCGCCAGAGCCTGCTCCCAGTCCGCCTCCGAACCCCAGCCCCCCTCAACAGAAACGCAAGGTGAAGGTCCCACCCCACTTAGATCCGCCCAGAATATATATTGTAGGACTACTTAAGAACCAAATACCTTAAAGAGTAACTTAACACCAGGCTGAAAAAGAAAGTAGTTTCATTGCCCTCTCTAGTAGAAAATTACAAGACTGCATCTCTGACCACACCCAGCATCCCTTATAGGTGTGGTTGGATTTGGTCAGAAGTGTGCTCTGGTGCATCTGTAACCACACCCAGCAGGGATGTCATAGTGTACTGTTGCACCCCAGGGTACACTGCTGCATCACCGCAGCAAGGTCAGAAGATATACCACTGGTGGTCAGCAAAAACAAGATTTTCAGCTAATGTTAAGTTGCTATTTAACTAACTTAATATGTGAAGAATAAAGCAATATAGGCAATTTGAATAATCAAATCAGAATTTTGTAAAATGATTAAAGATTCAGTTTATAGTGGCAGTGTTTTCTTTGACTGCTAAGAGTAAAAAAGTTCATTATAGCATGTTAGCTTAATATATATGGACATGAACAGCTGCAAAATATTTTATTGATATTTTCCAGCGCTGTGGCCATGCAATAAATGCAATCTTTGTTATACCTACAATGTTCAATTTCTGTTGAAATTGAGTGTTTATTTTGTCCACCACATAGACAAAATAACAGCAAGATCTTAAAGTAAAATGCAACACAGTACACCACCACCACAGATGAATTAACTCCTCTCTGACTGAAAGCATTTATTGCATGACTATTGCATTTTATTTTACAGGTGTTTGTGTCTAGCCCTCTACTTTGAGCTGTGGTGTTAGGGTTTTAAAATAATGTTTGTAACGCCCCTTTATGCTAAATTCACTATATCTGTAGTGCAGACAAATTGACCCATCAATACCGTCAATACAATGCCCAGCAATAGCCTCCATATATCACCCCATAGTCTGTCAGGCTGTGCTAAGATTTGCTTTGCCAGTTGGTTGTCGGAAGGGCATGCATGGGCCTTCATAGCTCGGTTCCAGGAGCACAGTGACATAGCTCAGCCTCACTGTCTGATTACAACCGGACGGACATTCATCAGAAGCACTATTTATTACGGAAGCACTGCATGAAGTGGAGTAGCAAGCCGCTGCATGGTGTGAGCTGCACTTATTGAAACTAACATGAAGGTGACAAGGTTATCGACAGCAAGGGAGAAGCCTGAAGCCTTTTAGCTGCAGTTATAAATAAGTCTCTTAAATAACAAAAGTCATAACATTTTAAAACACAGCTGGTGCCTATCACTAGAACATAATTTACAGAACACTTCATGTCCCAGCTGTTGTTGTGTAGAAAGTTTTTGACAACATAGTGTGGTGTGACTGTCTGTTAAATTCCCTTTCCTCTGCTGCCAATCCCACCCGTTAATGTATGCTGTGTCTCCTGTTTTCTGTCCTGTCTCTCATCCCTACAAACATGTTGCAAATGTACAAAATATACAAACAAATAAGGTATGATTTTTGTGATCTAAATTCAGACGGATTTTTCGGGGGTTAACTATGTGATTTTTGTCAGTTTGTGAATCATAGCTTGTTGATCAAAACTGAATAATGCCACAATAAGTACTGTCTGCCTGAAATCTGATCTTTGTTCCTCTCTTTATGCATTAACTTGACTTTCAACTCTGGTTCTTTCTGTAATACAGTGTGCACGTAACGTACCTTTGTGGTGCTGGTGGGAGTTCATGCTTGTGAAGTGCGGGTAACGGGAAGCCCTTATTTTCAAAATCTTCCGGAGAGGAAGCGTTAACTCAGTTTGTCGCTGTTCTTTTTCTATTTTTCTACTTTGACCTCTAGTCTTCAGACAAAGAAAAGGTTGACCAGCTTCAAGAAGAACTGCTTCGTACCCAGGTACAGTAGATTTTGTGTTACTTTGGCTAAAATCAAATTCATCATATTGTTCACAGTTCAACTGAATACTGCCACCAAGTCCATTGCTCTTATAGGTGTGAAATGTTGCTGATGCTGTTTGTTGATATTTTCCTACTTCATCCATAGCTAAAATATCAGCGCATGCTGGAGAGACTGGAGAAAGAGAATAAAGAGTTGAGGAAAGTGGTTCTACAAAAAGATGATAAAGGGATTCACCAAAGGAAAGTGAAGGTGGGTTACACATGTAAATGCATATACACAATAAACACATCAATACACACTAACTTTTAAAGATGACAAGACAAATTAAATTTGGATTTAACCCCTGCTTAAAATTACATTATCATGCGTGATCATTCAATGGACAAGGAAATATTTTCTTAAATTCTTTGACAACTGTACCTTTGATGCTTCTCTAGTGTCTTGCCTATAATTTTAGTTGAGTTATTCTATTCCTTTAGTTATTCTTTACAGTGAAAGTCCCAACTAATTGTTTTAAAGTTAATATAAAGTTAAACATAATTAAGCTTACTATTGTATCCCCTCTTGTAGAAATCCCTTATTGACTTGTATTCTGAAGTCCTGGACATCTTGTCTGACTATGATGCCAACTACAACACCCAGGACCACTTACCCAGGGTAAGGAGCAGGTTTAAATTCTCGTTGACTGGAAATGGATTAGAGCTGATTCACTTTTTTCACAGTATTGGTATTTAATTTCTGAATGAGTACTCATACCACATTCCTAATTCTGTGCTTTGTATTACTTGGACCCTGATTACTTAACACCTTGTGTTCTCTCCCACTTTTTTCCCTTACCTTTTATTTTTGGTTTACCTGCCCTCTTTTTCTACTATTCTGTCCTCCACCGTCCACTTCCTCTACTATTCCAGGTGGTTGTGGTTGGGGATCAGAGTGCTGGGAAGACTAGCGTGCTGGAGATGATAGCCCAGGCCAGGATCTTTCCCAGGGGCTCTGGAGAGATGATGACACGCTCCCCTGTCAAGGTACTTGGGACCAGACTGGCTAGTGTTTGTGTAATTTTGTTTGTAAAAGAACAGAAAAAAAACATGTACACATACATACAATTTTTGTAATACATTCTTTCTTCTTACATATAATGCTATTTTCTGCAGGTTACACTAAGCGAAGGCCCCCACCATGTGGCCTTGTTCAAGGACAGTGGCAGAGAGTTTGACCTTACCAAGGAAGAGGATGTAAGTCACAAAGCCATTCAATCATCCACCTAGTATGAATTTCAGCACTGACTTGGCTACCTATTCATACCATTATATCTGGTCCCTCTTTCTGTGACCTGCAGCTGGCTGCTCTGAGGCATGAGATTGAGCTGAGGATGAGGAAGAGTGTGAAGGAGGGACAGACAGTCAGCTCTGAGGTGGGACATGGTGTTTACATTCAGATTGTTAAAAGCTGCTGTTTTAAAGCTGTAATGTGTTGTTGTAGAGTAATAATATATAATAAGAGGTTTTTTTTTGGTTTTTCTTATCAGACAATATCCTTGAGCGTCAAAGGCCCCGGCATTCAGAGGATGGTGCTTGTTGACTTACCAGGTGTCATCAGTGTGAGTAAAGACAACTGTAGTCTTTGCATTAGATTAATTTGCACAAGGAAAGTATCTCATGTTTAAGATCAGTATATATTCTTGTATTATTTTGACCTAATGACCCTAAGTAGATTTATTAACATGTACAAGAAACTGGATTTTGTGATTTATTACCTTGATATTTAAAATTTTCTGTTCTTTTTAGAAAGACGAATACTGTAAACCATGCTGGTCTCCATAAATAAGTAATACAAATACATCCTTAAAAGTTTTTTTTGTGTGTCTTCCTCAGACTGTGACCGCAGGCATGGCGTCAGACACGAAGGAAACCATCTTCAGCATCAGCAAGGCCTATATGCAGAACCCCAATGCAATCATCCTCTGTATTCAGGGTGAGCCATGAGCATGCCATTCCCAGTTACAACAATTGTGTATGAAGGTAGTAGGTATAATTGTGAGCAGGGGGAGGACTGGCATTCAGTCACATGCTGCACTATCCCATTGTTGTGTTCTTAAGCAGAACATGAAAAACAAGTCTTTCATCACTTCTCCTCTGACCCTCATCTCTCTCCATCCAGATGGCAGTGTGGATGCAGAGCGGAGCATCGTAACAGACTTGGTTAGCCAGATGGACCCCCATGGGAAGAGGACTATCTTTGTCCTGACCAAAGTTGACTTGGCTGAAAAGAACCTGGCCAGCCCCAGCAGGGTAAGATAGCTTAACTGGTCATTTGGGCACAAAAAGGCAATTCAACAAAAATGTTGTTTTATATGTAAAAGATTACGCTGACTATTATAAAGTAATTTTCCTGTGTTTTTGTTTGTTTTTTGATGACCAGGACAACAGTGCCACTGTTCAACTTTGTGATATTAGTTAACTTATTCTTGGTTGATAATTTCTTCAAAACAATAATTAATCAATCATTCATCTGTTATTACCATCCTTAACTGAGTAGCTGCAGGAGAACAGAAATACTGACAAAAAGTTACCTACAGCTGAACTTAAATAACTAAACAGCTGCATTTGCAGATTTCTCCTGACCAGTGCAGAAAGGATGAGAGAAGCTATATGCAGCTGCACCACAAGAGGGAGCTCAGAACTTTGATTTTAACCTGATGTTCCCTCAATGAGCCAGTGTTGGGAAGCTTGAACTACAGATTGAAGGATCCTGAAAATGTAATTCTTTTTTCACATTTTTTTCTTTCAGATCCAGCAAATAGTGGAAGGCAAGCTGTTTCCCATGAAGGCCCTGGGCTACTTTGCTGTGGTGACAGGAAAAGGTAACATGTACTACACAGTAATCCAGCAACCTGCATTGATTCCACATTAGTTAATGGGTAGCTTCAGAATATTATGTCTCAGCCTCCTCCGGTAACCAGGGACCTTCTTGTAGGTTCATTGTGGTTTCCCCAATCTAATATTCTTGTTTACATAAACTCCTCTCTGAATTATTAAAGTCATAATCACATACATTTATTATTCTGTATGAAATAATTAACTGAATTCCCATTTACTGATGTCTTATTCTTACTCTGTCCACCCATCCGTAGGGAGCAGTGGTGAAAGCATAGACTCCATTAAAGACTATGAAGAGGACTTCTTCCAGAACTCAAGATTACTAAGGCAAGTTACACATCATTAACCAAAATTGAATGCTTCATGGAATTAATTAATTTAAAGTTGACAATGAATGTACTTATGCAACTAGGGACGGCATGTTGAAGGCCCACCAGGTGACCACAAAGAACTTGAGTCTTGCCGTCTCTGACTGCTTCTGGAAGATGGTCAGGGAGTCTGTTGAGCAGCAGGCTGATGTCTTCAAAGGTATGATCACTCTCATATGTCTATTTAGCAATTTCTATATTTCTGCACATTTTGTGAGTGTTAATATCCAAAGCCATGGTTATGTTACACATTAACTGTACAGGGAACAGGTGCTACTCCTCTACTCCTGACTCTCCCACCTCATTGTAATGGTCTTACTCAGCCTGCCTTGCCACAGTTTTCCACCTCCCCAGCGCTGCCTTCCAACTGCAATTAGTCTAGACAATCAAGGGCCCATTGCTAACAGCACAGGAGATTTATGGCCGTGAGACTGCAGTTCCCATAGGCCCATTGTGTGGTGTATCGATCCATAGCCCATCATATCACACACAGCCGGCCTCCATCCTCCATGCTTGGCACCACCGTGGCCCCACAAACCAGCAATTAGCCTAATCTCCACTGTGGATAGGGAGCTGTGGAAAGGGACAGCAGGCTTGGTGTGTGTGTGTGTGTATGTGTGTGTGTGTCTTTCTTTCTCTGTCTCTGTGTGTTTAAGTGAGAACTAAAACTCTGACTTTTAATAAAGAGTGTGTGATTGGCCCCATCCACTTTCGTCCTAGGGGGCCAGTTAAGAGAGTGTGCATGCGCAAAGTCCTCACACACATTTATTAAAGGATAGGCACCATTAGCAGTCTGAAAGCTGCCTTTATATCATACCAAGTTAAAACAAAGCAGGTCCTTCCCTCTTACTCCCCCAGTTGATTTGGTACATTACATTTTAGATCTTAACCTGTATGAGAAGGGCCTAATCTCCAGGGTATATAACGTGATCCAGCACATTAAGCCCTTTACTTGGGCTGACAACAAAGCAGCTTAGGAAGAGGACATTGGGGGGAGAACTATCGGAGCAGATATGGGAAGACAGTATAGTGTGCATCCATACCTCATCCCTCTGTATAAGACATAGACTAATACAGTTCAAGTTCATTAGCATAAATATACCCTACAGTAAATTCCAAATGTCCCAGATGCCACCAAAGCCCTGCCATTTTGGGCCACATGTTTTGGCATGTTGGCACAGGTCAGTCTCTAAATGCTTTGCTCATAGAGACTGAGGACAATCTCCCAGGTTTTTTGTTAAAACTGTTCTCACCACCATTAAAGCAACTACCATGCATTGTGGTAGAACACATGACCCAACCTGTATCACTGCCATTTTTGGTGTGGCAAAATCAGACGAGAATTTATCTGCTCATCAGGAAAATGCTTTTGCATTTGCATCTCTCTTGGCCCGCCGTCTCATTCTTCTCAACTGGAAATCAACAAAGCCCTCATTCATTTATACAATGGATCAGAGAGATGATGACTTCTCTGAAATTAGAAAAAGTCAGGTATTCAGTACATGGGTCTCGGAAAAAAGTTTTAGACAACTTGGTCCTCTTTTATAAGATACATAGGAAACTTTGTCTTCTGCTTGAATTAAGCCTTTTCTAAACTAACCCACTGCCCTTTTTTTCCTTACCAAAATTAAATTATAGCAGTAAGACACTAAAGAAGAGAACTTTCATAATCTGACTCAGTCCACATGTACACGTTTTATACACAGTTTTTTTTTTCTTTCATGTCTTTTTAAGCATGTACAGTCTATTTATATATCACTGTTCTGGTCTATTGTTTGCTAAATTTATTTGTTTGTATGTATGTTGACCTTTGGAAGGGATGGGGGATGGGAATAGGGATGGGGGATGGGAAGGGGGTTTCGAATGGGAGATGTCACCTGTAACTTTATACCTATTCCTCTGAATGGAAAAATCAAAACAGAGTATATAGAAATAGTAAAAAAAAAAACTCATGAAATGGTAAATTTATTTAGAATTTGTAAAGGACTGAGGAGATGAATTTGTAAAAATCCTTTTATTATGGAACCACTAGTATTCAATCATAATTTCACTTATGTTAAACGTAAAGTTTAAGGTTATTCATATTGATGTTCAAAATCAAATATTCATTGTAACCATCCCTCCGTACCTCAGCATCCCGCTTCAACCTGGAGACAGAATGGAAGAACAACTACCCTCGCCTGAGAGAGCTGGACAGGGTGAGAAAAACAAACTTAACACTTAAAACTGCACTCTTGTATCACATTCCCCTAGAATAGACAAAGGATTCAACTGCACAGTGTGAAAGTTGTCTAAAGGTGTGTAATATTGATACAGATGTTTCTTTATTTTGTCTCTTTGCAGAATGAACTGTTTGAAAAGGCAAAAAATGAAATCTTGGATGAAGTCATTAGCTTGAGTCAAGTGACCCCACAACACTGGTAAGTTTAGTGAGGTCAGAGGTCAGTTGCAGCCTCATTTTGATATTGTAGGTAATAGTGTTATATGCACTTTTTATACAATATTGATCTTAACAAGATGCTGTACTACATTTTAGGACCTAATGCGTAACTGTCTGTTCATGAAGAACACATTCTCATACTAAACCAGCCATGAGTGGGAAGATATTTTTAGAGTAAACTGCAGGCCTTTCTCTTCATATACTTATCTGCACATGAATTTATAGTTATACCTCACCCCCAATGAGGGAAAACCTTGGTAAATTAGATGTATGCATGCTGCTGTGGCCGTCCCCAGTGTGCGTGCCATCAGTTCTCCCAGATCAATACTCTGATGAATGGCCCATGGACGGGAACAGGGGTGGCCCTGTTAGCCAGCCAGCAGCCAGCCAGCACTATTGGAGATTGCGCTTATTGACAGTGAAGAGTGCTAGCCTGAACAAAAGGGGAGCTTAATGAAATATGAGCGTGTGTTTATGATAAATGAGAGGCGCAACACTGCTCTGCTCTCATGGGGACTTGGGGATAGGTTTTGTTCCATTGTCACACTGCCGTGGAGAAATAGAGGAGGAGTGGGGAGACCGTTAACTGCTAACAGGGTCATAGCAGAGCTGTATTGGAATCTACTGGAATTGGAATCAAGTGCAATCACAGAAGCATTGACTACACAAGTGAAAGCCACTCAGCCAAGAGCGATCCCTCTTCACTCATTGTTTTCTGTCTCACCGGATCACTTAACTGAACTGAGCTGGACATCTGAAAGCAACTTGGTTATAAACACTCTTGCTTATTAGATCTATTATAAATCTGAATCAGAAAATAATAATCTGAATCTAAAGGGGGGAAAAAGTTAACGTGTATGTAAAATATGGACAAGAGACAGAGAGCACCAAAATACAACAACCTGCTCCAGAATAAGGCGCCAATTAAAATATATTCTATCAATCCAGTTATTGGAAGTTGGCATGACTTATCTTTTAACCTTCCAGGGAGTCCATCCTGCAGAGGAAGCTGTGGGAACGTGTTTCCACCCATGTGATTGAGAACATCTACCTGCCTGCTGCCCAAACAATGGACTCGGGTACCTTTAACACCACCATAGATATCAAGCTCAAGCAGTGGACCGACAAGCAGCTTCCACACAAAGCACTGGAGGTAACGGAGACTGTCTGTCTTTATAAACCTGGTTATGTTATGATTTAGATTTTTAAAATGAGATGTTATTTTGTAGCATGAACTCTAATCAAATTTTTGTTAAATCAGATCTTCTGAGTTGGTCATCTGGTCATAAGCATATTAATGCATGAGTTTGTGACTGTTTTTGTATTTTATTTAGATACACATTATGCTGTTGTCTAAATTTTGTTTTTTCTGAAATGATTTGGCACTTAACTGATATTCAGATTCTATGTTTTAGCATTGCTCCTTACTCATTGCAACTTCCTACTTATATTCAGTTCAACTACTGCGACACAAACTGCTGAACTTCCAATAAATATTCAATCAGGCAATGGTCTTATGTTAATATGAGCCTTTTCCTTCTCCAATATACTTGCCCCCCATTAGGTTGCCTGGGAGACACTGCAGGAGGAGTTTGCCCGCTTCATGGCTGAATACAAAGGCAAAGACCAGGACGACATTTTTGACAAGCTGAAGGAGGCTGTGAAGGACGAGAGCATCAAGAGGCACAAGTGGAATGAGAGGGCCATGGACAGCCTGGTAAACACACAGTAAATCCACTCACCCTGTGTGCAAGGATACAGAGAGCACATGCACATGTTGATTCACTTTAGTTTGCAATTTAGTCATCATGTACTATGAATATAAAGAAACTCAAAGACTTAATATGCATTGCCGTTACATGGCATCTTAACTGATAATGTGATTTTCTTGCCTTACATATGTGTGTGTGTTTGTCAGAGGGTGATCCAGCACAATGCCCTAGAAGACCGTTCCATCACAGACAAGCCGCAATGGGATGCAGCAATCCAGTTCATGGAGGAAACCTTGCAGTCACGCCTCAAAGACAGTACGTCAGCCACGATGCCTTCACGTAACATGAACATGGTTCAAGATAATTAATGATCAAGCTCAGCATTCAAACATGGTGGGGTCAGATCTTTTAAAACTATGAATGAAATTCTACATTTACTCCAGACATCACAGTCAGACACATCTTCCCTAATCAGCATGGTTTCATATGATATTATGGCTACCAAATTTTGGGGGTAAATGGTTAAACAAGTCACAAAGACACATCTCCTGTGCTGTTGTGTCAAGTATGTGTTTATCAGCTACACTGCCAGGGTTAGAGGCTCTGTTTCTATGCTGCCATGGATGCTCAGGAGTTATGAATTTATGGTTGTGTGAAATACTTTGTATAGAAGTGGCTAGTACTAAATAACATGCTATATGTATTGTCTTTATCCCTTGTCTTTTTCTTTTGTGCTCCTCCCATGTTGCAGCTGAGTCAGTAATCAGAGACATGGTGGGTCCAGACTGGAAGCAGAGGTGGCTGAACTGGAAGAATCGTACACCAGAACAGGTAAGAGTTTTTTATAGGCACTATTTGCATTTATACATTATAAATCCAGTAGTACCACCATGAAGACAGCGCTCACTCACTTTTCTTTGACCTTGTAGCACATCCGTAATGAAACAAAAAATGAACTGGAGCGCTTGCTGAAGTTGCATGAAGACCACACAGCCTACTTGGCCAATGACGAGGTCACCACCGTCCGGAAGAACCTGGAGGGACGAGGGGTTGAAGTTGACCCTGTACTGGTGAGATCAAAATACTTTTTTAAATGTAATTCTTCATCTCTGCAACATGTACAAAATTTGTGCTTCATTGGCCCTTTTTTTATTATGTCGTCCACCCATTAACTGCTGGATTACTGACTTCCTTACCTGGCCCAGATCAAGGACACATGGCATCAGCTGTATCGACGACACTTCTTGCAGAAGGCGTTGTCCCACTGTAACCTCTGCAGGAGAGGCTTCTACTACTACCAGAGACACTTTGTTGACTCTGAGGTAAAAAGATAGGATGAGTTATCCTGAGTTGTCTTTCTTTTCCACCTTCTTCTAAGTTGCATTTAAGGTCACTATGTGAAAAGCTAAACTGTGCGCCTGCATGTTTCACCAGTTGGAGTGCAATGATGTAGTACTGTTCTGGAGGATCCAGAGGATGCTGGTCATCACAGCTAACACTCTCCGACAGCAGCTCACCAACACCGAGGGTAAGGATTGGGGACTTAATTATAGTTAATGGAAGACTTAATTCAAAAGGGGACTTAGTCTCTCCTGTCAGCCCTGCCTGACATTTCTACTTCTCATTCAGTTGGGACAAGCAGTCAACATTGTATTCTGTGATGAACAGTTTATTGCAGGAATTCCTACTCTACACTTTAGGTTAGCAAGACCAAAACAAGTGGTTGAAAGTTGCCCAAATCTGTTTGCACAGGGCAACTGAGCAAAAGTTATTGTTGAGCTCTGTTCTTTGTTGCCAAAGATCCATAACCAGTTTTCTAGGTCATTGATAACCCCTCAATTATGACATCGAGTCCTACAACCAGTATATACAAAAACTTATATTGGGAAAATAGACAATTTCTCTTTCAACCATTTTAATGATGGTCAAAGGTGTTGATCATATAATTCACTGCATTGAGAAACTAATCCAATGTATTGTTTTTGACTTGGATATTGATTTCTTTGTTTTGTGTGTGTGTGTGTGTGTGTGTGTGTTTTCATGCATCCATCTTCTCAGTGCGCCGGTTGGAGAAAAATGTGAAAGAGGTGCTGGATGACTTCGGAGAAGATATGGAGAAGAAGACCCAGCTCATCACTGGCCGTCGAGTCCAGCTGGCAGAGGATCTCAGTAAGACACAAACATTCAAATATGCTTGCTTGGCTCAACTTTCAGTATGTTGTATTGGTAAATGTTTCCATCATAGGAGATCTCAAAGTTGTCAGTAGGTGGCACTGGTGCTTAAGGAAACAGTACTAACTAAACTGGAAGAAGCAGAATTTATTCAGTTACTGAACCAGACTGATACAGCCAGCTGCTTTTTAAGCTTCATTTTAAGGGGGATTCACTGTTGCTGTTCTCTCAGACACTCACTCAGTTCTTCATATAATAAGCATCATTGCTGCCAGACTGTCAGCAACATTGTGTACATTGATATGCACCAGTTCCACAAGGTGTTGGATTGGTGTAAAAATGTCAAACATTGTTTATCACTTTTAATGGTCCCCAACCACATTTAAACCATAACCCACCATGCTTGCCCCCATATGTGTATACTATGCACATATGGCTGGCCCTTCGAGACTACTACACATTTACTTGACATACATGTTTGTGACGATATCCTTCATATACTCAAAATTGTGTTTTTACAATATGTTCTGAAGCTTTAATTGGCACATAGTATAGGAAGAAGTGTGTGTGTGTGTGTGTGTGTGTGTGTGTGTGTGTGTGTGTGTGTGTGTGTGTGTGTGTGTGTGTGTGTGTGTGTGTGTGTGTGTCGGTAGCAGCAGTGTGCTGGCTGTCTGCCTGTCAGGTCTATCTACCAGCTCTGTTAACACAACCCTGCTGATTAAACGCAGCACAATTTGCAGTGCCCACATGCCTAAAAGACAAGCCCAGACTTGGATTCAAAGACACCCTCTTTGGTTTTACCAAATGGCATCTCTCTGAACTTGGTAAAATGTTGTAAGACACTTCAAAATGGAAAACACTATCTAAAATGTTCCAGAGCCTCAGGTCTTCCTTCATACTTCTTAGTATCAATCAGATATCCACCACTTCAAATGACTGACACCCCCCCCCCCCCCTTCAAAAAGGGACTGCTACCAACCTTCATTGGTTGTGTGTGATGTTAAAGTTGCATTGGTGTTACGGTTTTAGGAACTAAATAGGTGGAATCATATGTTTTTAGTTTTATTTTCTAGAATTTCTAAGAAAATATTGTAGTACAGTTGTGCAAAGCAGATGAATCATAATTTGGAAAATCTTTGTGTTTTCAAAGGTCATGAACCAGATCCAAGCACACGATATTGCACATGCTTGGCATGCTCATTTGATGTGTATATGGGCGGGATGAGGCTTCGATGAGTCAGACCACCAGTATGGCTCTGGTCTCAGTTTGAGCCTGGTGTTAATGGTAACCAGAGACGGATGAGGACTTCTATGTTTTTGGCACAAACACACCACCAACAACCCCCTAGTTGTTGACTATTAGTCATGTCTTGGACTGAGCCACCACTGACATGACCAGACCTGTGTATATTGTCTGAAGTTTCCATGGATATCTAAATCTTGATTTAACCACAGGAGGTTGATTGAAGCACACAGACTGCTGGTCAGCACCCATGGATTTAGATTCACACAACTAAGCTGGAATCTACCTAGTGTAATCATAGCCTTGTTTTGTTGGCTTCTAGAGTTATGCAACAATTTGTTGACAGTTGTTGGGACTGTGTACCACAATCTTTGTTGCCTAAAGTTTCCCAGCTTGTACAGAATTAAAGCCAGCAAATTTCTGTGGTGAATAAAAACAGGTGACCCATCTCCCCCTTTCCCACCTACCGTCATCTGTGTGAAATGTGTGTGTGCACATCGGCTGTTGTTTATGTGCAAATGTGTATTTGCACATCATATTCAGAATAAATAAATGTACAGGAGTTCAGAATTTAAAAAAATGCTTTTCTTGGGTTGCCCAACATATCTGCTAATATTTACCTATCTGCTTGCTGAAAGCTCCTAATATCTAGTACAATGAGGGATGACTTGTCTCCAGCGGTTGTCTTATTCAGCAAAACTTTGCTTGCTAAGCAAAGTCTGTATACACAAAGCAGCAGGAGAGGCGTGCTGCCATTCCTCTCTGCATGACACATACACAAACACACTCATAATCATAGTTCCTTTAACCACAGAGGCACATCCGCAGGGAAGCATCATGTAAATACCCCGACCTCAAATATAGACGTTGCACATACACCACTAAAACTGATTGAAAACGCTCGCATTATCTAAATTGTAGCCTTTAAAGAAACATTAAAATTGAAGAACATTGAAATTAAATACACCAATTAAAGGTAATAAATGAAAATGCAATTCATTAATGTGTCATTTTCTTAAATAGCCTTTGATTTGTTAAGGCTGATGTTTTTTGTAACCTATCAGTTTTAATTGCATCTACAAGATTTTTTTCAAGTGGGGTTTGACAATCCCATTTGTCTCCAATGCTGTTTGTTTTAAAGAATTTTAAGTGGGTGTCTTGGAAAAAAGACAGAACTAAGCAGATCTGTGTCTTTATCAAAAATGACATTTCATCAGCTATTCTTAGCCATAGTCGTCGTATTTTAAACTGACCTTAAATCCAATTTAAAAGATCAGTTTAAGTAGGAGTTTTTGCAACTTACAGATACCCCAGCCCTACAGCCACATTTGTGACTATGGCTATGTAGTGACAGTGACAGGATTCAGTTGTCGTTGCTTTGCCCTCTGGCCCGTGGAGATCTCATCCTGCTGTCTACCGCCTGCTGCCAGATATTCTTGGCTTTTATGTACTAACTGTAATTGATGGGTGTTGCTATGGCCTCACACACTCAGACATGAACCCTCTAAGACTCTTCCACATTTATTTAAACCCTTACACAAGCACACAATCCCTATTGTTTCCCTTCTTAATCTGGGCTTCCTGACATCCTGATAGGGGACTCGTGTTATAAAAGCCCACAGGTGAATGAGGCCAGACTTTGTGTGGTTGGGTTATCTCTATGTCTGTTTGGTTTGGTTGACTTGACCAAGAATTGGTTATCGCCTTAAGAAAACACACACACCCTTTCATTGACTTTTTCCCTCCATTACTACCAGTGTAAACACACACACATACACGCATCCATTCGTATCATATAAGAACAGGATACATATTTTAGAGGGCATTTAAGTACACAAACATTCAGAGTAGCTTGTGTAACAGTGGATGCACTGTTACACAAGCTCACACCAAGTACACCAGTACATGTAGGCACAGTCAAACTACATGGAAAGATGCATAGAAAACTGATCAAACACACACACACACACACACAGCCTGCCTTTTTTGCCAGGTAGAGTTAACAGTTGACTGGCTTCACTTCCTCTTCAGTGGATTTAGGCTTTCTGACACCAGCCTAGGGGAGAGGAGAGGGAACACACACACACACACACACAGTCCTCTCTCCACTCCACACACAGTTAGGAATGCCCAGACCTGCCTGGCCTTGCAAATCCCATAAGGCAAGTCGATCCCAAACTTTCCCAAACAGGCATGACGTTCCCACTTCCCACCACCCAACACCTATGCAGCGGTAGATGTGGGAATGTGGTTGGAATCTGTCATGTGATCTATAGGATAGAAACACACCTGTGCACACACACATACTCTTTCACAGAAAACGGGAAACTTTTAGACCTTTACTGGCTGTTAAATCTCAGTTTTCAGTCACTTTCATTATCATATAATTAAAGATATATATATTTTTCCTCATTACAAGAACTTCTTGAAGCTATTAGCGAGACGGTACAAGCGACAGAGCCACATGGCTCAGCTTCAGGATGTCAAAAAAGCACACTATCACTTAGCTCTAATTTTACGGTGATGTCAGAATTTTCTTTTTCCCCTACCGAGAAAATTTGTGTTCCAGAGTTTTGGCTTTATCAATCTGTCAGCTTGAGTAAGTGGGTGAGTGGAGGATCTGGGTCATTAGCTGTCTGACACTTTACGCAGGGCTTTCTGTGTAATGCAGCCTGTGTGGGTATGTGGGTCCATCAGTCTAGACTGAACTGCATGGCTGATGGGCTGACTCGGTGACACGCTTCAAAGCAGAGTGAGTGAACTTACTTAGAGCAAAACCAAAAAGTCTGCAAAAACATTTCACTAGTGGTTCTTTAAAAGTCCGGTTGCAAGTTTGTAGCCTCATCCAGTTATGCATTGGCATGTCCAGTTACTGCATGATGACGCTGCAGTTCCCAGAGGCTAGCTTTAATGACTTTGACTTGGAATCTGACTTGGTCAAGACACACAGTTTATTGGACAAATACATCAGCCAGTTATTTTGTTTTACTAAAAGACATTTCAGCTGTTGGCAGGCATTGAACGTGTGGCATTGCAGTTAAAGTGAGTGTCTTTGCAACATCAACGCCAACCTGTTATTACTGTTATTATTATTATCCTCTTATTCATTTTTATGTGTCAGTATGGTTATTCAAATTAGCAGTAGAAACACTTGATAGGAGCCACACACACTTCTTTCCAGTCATGCAATTCTCCTGTCTATCTGTCTAGCAACCTCACTGAATGCATTATAAAATCATCTTCCCTCAGAGCTGTTGTTCCCTCCCCTCATTTTCCACACTGTTTAAAGACAGCAGGTCAGATCGCCTCAGGCCCAAACTACGACCTGACCCACAGGTCAGCCAGCTAATAGCACAGGCTACTTGATCCAGCAAGCTTTCTTTCTCCCTCTCCATCGGTTTAAGTCTCTCTGTCACTGTTTTCACTGTCAAAATCCTGTCCAGTTGACCCTATCCCTCTCTTCCTTTACTGTCCCATGACAGAGGGGGAGAGAGAACAAGAGGGAAAGTAGAGAACAGACCTCACCTTAACCTGGCAGCCTCTCCTATGAGCACATGAGGTAAAATAGGAAGAGATAGGAGACGGGAGAAAGGATAAACACACTTAACAAAGGCAGAAATGTGCTCCCAGGGGCAGTCTGCTGTTAAGCTCTATTTGCCCCTACTCGCAGACAGGCCCAGCATTGCTCAGGTTACAAATACAGGTCAGGTGTGTGCGTCAACGAATGAGAGTGTGAAAGCAGCGCTAATCAGTGGCACAATGTACATTGCAAAGAGGTGTGTGTGTGTGTGTGTGTATGTATGTGTGTGTGCGCGCGCGTGTATGTGTGTGTGTCTGTGTCAGCGTGTGCGAGACCAGCTGTATGGCACAGTGCCGTCTCTGGAGCAAAGCCCAGGCCTAATGTGCAAGCACAGGCCTCTTAAGAGACCACTGGGATGTTGCTTGGCTGCTTCATTGCCCCTCATAGAAATTGTGTTTTGTGTGTGTGTGTTGTACTGGAAAAAGTACTGTGGTGCCGGATTTTGGAAAGTGCACTATACCGGAGGGTTTCCAGAATTACTACTCCATTATGAAGTGTTAGATATCATGTTTAATATTGTGAGCTTCTAGAGATGTAACACTTGTGGATATAAATCATGACTGCACCATTTTCCAGCAACTTTTGTGTCGGCAAGATATTTCATATGGGACATCTGTCATTTGTGGTGTATAGACCCCGTTTTTTTGAAGAAGCTGTTGGTGGGATTTATTGGTTATGTTAACTTTAAATTATGGCACTTATGACATGCCTAACCATTTTTGTATTCCCACAGTATTAGTTTTGAGTTAAAACTGCATTACCCTGATGGTGTGTGCATACAATATTCTTATTTCTCTGTCAGCAGTGACTAACAGTCATCCACCTTTACTCTTCTGTCACATGAATTGGCCGCTCCTGAAGGGGGAAGAAATGGTTCTTGGCTGTCACTCCCCTCTTGGTAGCTGTTGATCTGACTTGTCAAATTGATGAAGAGTATGTGTTCAGTGCACTGGCAACACACTATGTTTCTTACTTCAGCTCTTCTCTTCTGTGTTAACTTGAGATTAAAACCTTGTCAACTTGGTCATGAGACAGATGTTGTGAGAGACGGAGTGTGTGTTTATGTGTGTGTGGCAAGTAGCCGTTTCTCGGTTCTGCAAAGGCCTAGTTTAGTGTTTTGGATCAAATAAACCAGGGTCGATTATTTTGATTTTTTTAGATTATTACATTAACTGCCACAGTAACCATAAAACCCCATTCGTGAAATCATTTCTCATCGAGTTTCTCAATGAGCTCGATGCCAAAGTATTTATGTTCTACAATCATATTAAACCTGATCACAACCTGATCACAAAAGAGATTATGATAATTATTGTAAACTATATCTGAGGGTCTTAAACATGTTTTTCCCCCCAATACACTAAGTGATAATTAAAGGCTAATAAGAGCATCTTTCAGCGTAGGACAGCTGAAATTTCTCAATAGCTAATTGAACACGATCAACAACATGAATAGTATTGTCCACTCAAAGATGTGTTTTAGTCATTTTATTTAGGGTGAAGGTTGAGAAAGGTGTAAGTTTCCCTGTAGCGCACTAGAAGTAAATCATTATACATTGTTTTCATTTTCAGACACCAAAATTGCACTTAATTAGCATCACACCTTACTTGCTGGCACATTTTCCATGTTTTGGGACGGCTGGTATGAACAGCTGGCTACCAAACACCCTCGTACAACAAGTTTGCTGTCTTAACTGTAGGCTTTTTGCCACTGATGATGATGTGGAAAATTATGGATTTCAACTTTTTATATGAAGGGTATTTGAGGGTTAAAGTATTTAAGTTGTCAACAGTTGGTGCGCTTAAGAACAGTGATAATGTGTTAAGTGTTCGCATGTTTGCGCACGCAGTCACTTTCTCCTCTTCCTTTTGTGGAAGCAGAATACAATAAGGCTCTGGTTGTCTGGGCTTGCTCACCGGAATGCCCTCTCAGCCTCACGCTCACTTCGTTTCCTTTCATCTCCTCCCCCGCCCCCCCCCCCCCTCCTCCTCCTTTTGAGCAGCTACCTCCAGTGTGATTAGTGGGCGCTCAATGAGAAGTGCTCCTCTGTTCTCTTCTGCTGTAAGGGATGACGTATCGTCTTAAGGTGTTGTGTGCACATGTGCCTGCGTTCAGGGAGGAGAGCAGCAGAAGCTATCAGCAAGTTGTGTCTGCTCTTGCACATATCTTATAGTTGGCTGTGCCACTCGAGTTTTGTGCCTCGATAATCATGTTTTTTTTTTTTTGTTTTAATAGCCGCAAGATTTGAAACAATAGTTATTCTGTTTGAGTTATTTCAGTTTCATTGTACTGTACAGCTTGTTTACAAATCAGAAATGCAGTCTGTCCTCCCAGGCATCCTGAGCATAATTTTCTCAGCTCGATATCAGGTTAATCATCTGCCCTGACTCTCTGTGATCACTTATTTTGTGTTTGAGTATAGCCAAACATGTTTTTTTTATGACAGAATAGGTTTCAGACAGCTAATTGTCTGTGTTGACATACAATTTGAGTGAATACAGAAAGCTGGCTTCTTAACATTGCTACTAGATGTTAGTCCCTGAGACATGGTTCCTGCCTTTTGGAACGTTGGGGAAGTTTTGTGCTTAGTGCCACGGTTTGATAGTAGGCAGGCTGTCTGCTCTTTGTTTTGTTGGGGGCTGTTGCCCTTACATATACTGTTTCTTCATTTCATCCTCTGTTGTTTTGTTTCTCCATCCACACTTGTCTTATTCTACTTTTCTCGCCTCTCTTGCATTGTCTTGCTTCTTAGCCCCTCATTCCTCGGCTCCTGTTTTTTTCTTTTGCTGCTTTAAGCCATGCTGGTGGCATGGCTCTAGGGATGGCAATGGTTGGTTGGTCCACCACTTCCAGACTGAAACATCTCAACAAGTGGATAGATTTCTATGAAATTCAGTACAGACATTCCCAGACAGTGAATCATTATTGGTGATCCCCTGACCTTTGAGGTTGACATTTATGTTTTTTAGTAAAATATCTCAACATCTGTCGGATGGAGTGCCTTGAAATTTGGTACAGACACTCATGCCCCCCTCAGGATAACATATAAAAACTTTGGCGATACCATGTCTTTTCAGATAGCGTCACCATCAGGTCAAACTGTTGTTCATTACTTTGATCAGATATCTGCAAAACTAATGACATTCCCATCAGCCTCAGTAATTGTTTGTGTTTTGTGCTAATTAGCCAAAGTTAGCATGCTAACATGATAAACTAAGATGGTGAACAAGGTGGACAGTGTACCTCCTTAACATCAGCATGTTAGCATGCTGAAAGCACCACTGTGTCTAAGAGCAACCTCACAGAGTCTTTAGCATGGCTGTCCACTCTTAGCCTTATATCCACCTTTCTTGCTCTTTCTATAATATTCACTCTCACTCTTCCTGACCACAATCTTCATTGCCTCTGAATTAAATAGACATTAGTTTAGCAGTATGGTGTGTGAGTGTGGCTCTGTGAGGCTTAGTAGTATTACAGTCCAAGTTTGTTTTTTCCCACGGAGGAGTAAACCTCAGGCGGCAGAGTTGCTGCCAAATGATCCATTTTCTTCATGGGAGCATCAAGTATACAAACAGTAAATCCACAGTTGTCATAATGCTGGCAAAGATAAAGCTGCTCCTCCTGTGTTTTATCCAATCTTGTCGGGTTAATGTTGTGTGAAAGCGACTTCTAAAAAACTAACACCGCTTCTCTATTCCACACTTAAACAGCTTAATTATCCTCAATTATCATCTGTAAGGATTTAGAAATGTAAACATTTTTGTGACAGTTTTCTTTGTGTTGAGTGTCCCCTATTAGATTAGTGAAGAACGAGGTTAATAGAGTATGAAAGACAATTTTCTCATCATATCTCGTCTACTACAGCAGGCTTCCTGCCCCTAACTGATCAGGTCAGGTTCGTTAGCTCTCTGCAAGCTGGTATTCGGCCAAAGATCATTTGTGAGGGAAGAAACTCCACCCTGTAACACCAGTACAATTGTGAGTGATACGTCTTCTCTAATAAAACAATCTAGCTGATCAGGTAACATCCGTTTCTCCCAATTGTGTCGGATACAGATTTAATCTACATTTAGGAAAATAAAAGCATCCAATCAGACTCAGTATTGGCAGATACTCAATACTGAAGTACTCTGTTCAGGATCTGGGCCAAAAAGTCTTGATTTGGACATGGCTAGTTAACACTGAAAGGATACTTTAAAATTAAGATGACATTTCTCATGACCAGTTGTGATGCACTGATGCTGTAACACAATCTACAATCAGATAAAGTAAACTGAAAGACAGCATGTAGGCGCAAACACGGGAAAGAAACTCGTAGTAGACTATGAAAACCAGAAAAATGAGCTGTGTATTCTAGATGACAACCAATCAAGAGGCGATGAGGGAAGTGGTGATGAGGAAATAAAAATATGAAGGAGGATGTAGAGTCATCTTTTAATCTCCTTAGAGAGCGAGAGAGACAGCAAGTGTGGGAAAAAAGGAAAGAGAAGGTGGTGTGTGATGGGAAGGGAACTGTAGCAAGGCTTTCCAGCGCAGTTTGGCCACCAGAGACCCATTCCCACTGATCCTCTTGTCATTCTCTCACACACACACACACAAAGATCTGACATCAGGTGCTGCTTGGGATGAAGTAATAGGAAAACCATACACTCCTTCCCTGCAAGATTGTTGAAAAAATGCACCCTTTTAAATTAATTTTGTCTCATTAGGAAAAATATTCAAAATATGTGGGAATGACATATGAAGCAGTTCAAAGTCTGATGTTTAGATGGATTCAATTTGTTGCCTTTTGTTGTCATTTTTAAGAAGGGCAAAAATATAAAATGTTTTTCCCTCATACCATTGTGTGGGTGATGCACAGACTTGCTCTGGACTTGTTGCAGCAAAATGACCCAGTCATACTAATAAATATAACAAAATCAAGTCCTTAGGTGCTGGAAATCTCAAAATGTAATGCAGGCTCTCTTGTACTGTTTGTGTAAGTATGCATCTGTTTTTAAGGATTTCGTTCTTAGGTATGAATTTAATTTAGATCCGCAAATTTTTAAGAATCAAAATACCTGTGTCACTTTTTGTGTGTTCAACCGACTGTAACAGCATGAATGCCTTTGAGGAGAGACAGTCTTAAAGAGTGTGCCATTATCCCAGCTGGTATAATTTATTGCATCTCGCCCGTCTCTATGACGATGAAATTCTCTCTCATCTTCTCAGCCTTGTATTTGCAAGTAAAACACCTGTAGTCCAGCCTTTGGGCCCGAACAGGCTTTTTTCTGGAGGCTCAAAGGAATTCCAGGTGCGTTTGCTGTCTTCTCAGAGTTATGTAAATGTGAAGGTGTGTGGGGTCCAGAGCAGCTGGAGACATGTATTCCCCCGAGGGGGCGAAAAGGAGAGCTGGACAGTTTTATCTCTGTTGTCTTATTTGATCGGATGGTTTGGGGCTCAGCGCTGTGGTAAGAAGGGACTGAGACAAATTGATTAAAAACTGATTCTTTACATTTAGGTCTTGATATCAGCGAGGTTGGGTTTGTATCTCCATTTTCATGGCTGCAAGATTCCTGCGCGTGGCACCTGTTGATATGCAGCTGTGTGTGAATCTAGTATTTGTAAACTTGGGGGTGAGCATGTTTCCTTGCTTTTGCTCACACCTGTGGCTGATTCAGCAGAGGGGAGTTTCTCTTAGGGATTATAACAGGATCTCTGTTAAAACCAGGCTTGTCATCCTCACATCCCCAGGCCCATGTGGCTACTGATGATTGATTGCCACTTAGCCTCAGCACAGAGCTCCATTTGAGTGCAAAAGGTGAGTCTTGAAAAACTTAAGACCTCTGACCAGCTCTGATTTACACCATGAGTCATAAGCAGACTTACTGTCTAAGACCTGTTCGTTTTAAAGAAAGGAAGTAATGGTGACAGTTTACTGCTGTGTTTGGATGAAAAATTCCAGTTAGACTTTCTCCTTCTGTTGTATTAGTATCTGTTCTATCAGTTAAACCCATGAAGCCCAGAGCTAAATCCACAATCTCCCAAATTTTGTCACCCGCTAACTCCATCTTTACAACCCCCTGCACTAAAAATCTTTTATGTCTGGCCCTTCAAAGGCACAAGCAATGCTTGTCAATAAAACCTGCACCATAGAGACTAAAAACAGTCATCACCTGGTGCTTTCAAAGGATTTTTCCCTGCATTTTGCTGTTTTTGTTTAGTCTGCCCTCTGGCTGACCCCAAGCTTTGAC
Source organism: Thunnus albacares (assembly GCF_914725855.1). Lineage (NCBI taxonomy): Eukaryota > Metazoa > Chordata > Actinopteri > Scombriformes > Scombridae > Thunnus > Thunnus albacares. The sequence continues at coordinate 16,583,274 of NC_058114.1, read as the reverse complement.
CTGTTCAGACCTACGCATGTCTCTCCCCAGGTTGGGCTGTCTCTCCCAGGCATCTGTTTTCTAAATAAGAGCTGCGAGCGCACGGGGCTGATTCATTGCTCTGTCACTGACACGGCGTTTGGGCCGCTGACATCCCCGCTCTCCCTGTGTCCATGTCTCTCATGGCCCACTTTTTATAGTGTGACAATCCAGGTTTAGTGACAAATCAAGCAGCATGCCGAGGGAAAAAAAGGCTTTTCTGTTTGTTACATTAAGAGATCGGCTTTCAAAGAAGGAAACAGCAGAGCATTCAACTGTTCAGAGTCCCCACCTACACTGTGACCTTGGCAGTCACAAGATATAAAAAGTTTCTTCATAAACGATGACAGGTTGGGACAGGAACCAAATACTTTTTCTCTAGTGACCACGCTGTGAACTGCTGCTCTGTTGTCGGTAGAAAAACTTCAGAGCCGTACGCTAAAGTAGCCTCAACCTTGGCGCCACACTTCATCTGTTGAAATCTCTCTGTTGCCACTTTTTCATAACAACCACCTTTTCTTAACGCTTCCCTTTCACATCCAGCGAAGAAGAGTGGCCATCTCCCATAGGAAGAGGATTAGTTTATTTTCTCTGGCTCGCAGTAAGTTGCGGGCCTCCCTGTCCTCTCCCTCTCATCTTTTTCTCTCCTCTGTGTTGGCTACTTGTCCAGCAGGGCCGTGCAGTTTCACAGTCTAATTACAGGTCAATTAAAGGCTTTCTGGCTCAGCTCTCCTTCTGCCAGCGTTTCGGCCGCAGCAGGCTTAGGGGACTCTACAGAGTGAGAGTGAATGAGATATCATTTCATGTGGAGATCAGCCGAGAGAAGGCCTTGAAAGAGGGGATTGGGGGGAAAGGCTTTCCTCTCTTTCTCTCAACGGGCGAGAGTCCCTCCACCCTCTGCAACTCACACAACACCCAGCATTTTAAAGAAGGGGCCTCTGGGATAGAGGCCAGAGGATTATGGGAATATTCATGACCAGATAAAGGGGTGAGCGGTTGAATGACTGTGTTTTGCAGCTCATCTCTTAGGTAAACAGGAGTCTAAATGGAGTTTTAGATCGCTACTCCCACTGCTCATAAGGAACAGGCAGTGGTGACTCTGTCCACTGTTTTTTTGTTGCATTTCCACAGGACGGTGAAAAGAAAGCCTTGTTGTGGTCTTTTCTTCCTCTCGCTGGTGGCAAACAGATGGTGCCGGGGAAATAAATATCAGTTTCTCACAGTTTTTATCCACAGAATATTGGCTTTTCTAAAAGACGCCATTCACCATCACCCGTGGCCTCCTGGGCTCCTGAAAGCTGCTGAGGGCTCATTTTAAAGTCATTAAGCATCCCGCTGTAAGGGAGCGGGTAATGGATTTAGCTGTTCTGATCTATGCCATCTTATCCCGAAAAACGTCATGGTGGAACTCTGGTTGTGCAGCTAGCCAGGATAAAGCAATCAGGATAGATGGCTGGGCATTTTATCAACATTGTGACACACAAAGAGGACCGAGGAGGTTTTGTGGGCCAGCTCCTACCAGCGTTTGTGGTCATCTGAAAGCTGCTCGACATCTTCTCAGATTCACACTCAAAATTCTTCCACACTATGCTTGAAACTCTTCGGCAGTTTAACAGTCAGATATACCTTCCTCAGGAGTCGGTGGAGGAGAAATGAATGTTGCTCAGAATATGCTGGATGTGTAAACAAGCAAGTTTGTGGCAACTTTTCTATATCAGTCTTACTGTCAACAACTCTCACGTGCAGAGCTAATCCAGCAATGAACTCATCCTCCTTTTAACTATCGTGCATGTGTCCAAAGCCTGATATATCATATCCCTCTGTGCCGTAGACCTCTGTTGTCCAAAAACTATTAAAAACACATCCTTGAGGACCGCTGCACTGGCTGACATGTTCGTCATCCATGAAAAGGTGGTTACCGTAACTTGTTTAGAAACAGCTCTAAAGAGTTAAAACTGTTCTTGGACAACAACGGAGGTCTAAGGCACAGAGGAATACAATATATCAGGCTTTGGATACATTCACAATACTTTTAAGTAGATTAATTCATTGTTAGTTTGGCTCTGCACATGACATTTGTTGACAGTAAGAAAAATATAGAAAATCACCAGCCAAATCCTTTAAAAGGTGATAAGTCAGTGTTGTTTTTACAGCCTGTTGAATATATTTTTACTTGATTTACATAATATCGTCAGTCTGATTATCCAAATTGTAATTTCACTACCTCCTGTGTGTACGACATCTGTTTAGTTTGTTACGAGCTCTTCTTCACCAAATTGAGGGTATAAGGTCATCTGAAGCCTTTGTTTGTTTGTTTGTTTTTAACTATATAAATAAAATTGACTTGATTTGACCATACATGAGGTGTCCTGTACAAAGATAGTTTTGCGCTTCGCTCCTCTGAAGCACAGGATCAATGATGGGTTTTCCGTTTCCTCAACAGCAGGTGTTGAGCAGAAGAATGATTTTCAACCTCCTCAGAAGCCGATCCGAGGATTCAAACCTGCATCTCTTCTAGTCACAAGCCCTCCTAATCTAACTTTTAGACCACCGCTACCCTCAGTAATCTAGCAGAGCCTGCCGTCTCTGCCCGACTGTTGGCAGGATCCTCAATGTTTGACCCTAGTTAAGCAGTCTGCGTTTGAAACACCGAGGCTCCACAGAGCACCTTATCGTCAGCCACATCTAAACCCAGTTAAGCTTTGAAGCTTGAGCCAGGGGATTTCCCATGTTTTGATGATCTGACAGTCAGTGCCCTCCTTCCCTTACACCAACCAAAACGCCACCTCCACTCTCTTTTTTCATCAGGTCGGACAGATGTTGGTAATCCTGCTCTGATTGGCTTGGATTGAGTCATGTTGTCCTGTGGTCAGGGCACACAGCCCACGCGGCTTACTTTGTCAGTTGCCTTTGAGCTGTGCCCTGCGGTGGGCTGCGTGCTGGAATGGCGTAACTCAGGGTTATGTTTCATTCAACCCCACACCTGCTGCAGTGACTTGTCAGCGTGCCCCACTACAGGCCCCTTTAATGCCTCCATTAGGTGTTGTAATCTCCTCCTAACGCCCTGCCATTTTGCCTGAGTGTGTTAAGAGTATCAAAGGCCGGGGAATTTTCTTTTTTTTCCTTTTTTTGCCACCTGCCAGCGGTGAGTGTGTGTAGGAAGGTGAAAAGAAGCGGAGGTGGCATGACTGTACAGCTCTTGCTGTGTATTCAGGACTTTGGGGTGGTTGTGTCTGTGTGTCTTTCAGGGTCGAACGTTTCTGTCTGTCAATCAGCTTTTCTCAGTTCTGCCAACCAGTGTGTGTATGTGTGTGTGTCGGCTCTTCTCATGTTATCCAGCACTTCTCAGCTCTGCTAGTGTTTCAGGACATGTGTGGGGGTGTGCCTGCATCTCTCCTAACAACCGTGTGCTTTTCATCCATCAGGAAAAGGATACCTCAGCGGCCGTGCTCCCATCAAAGGGGCTGCACACAAGCCCCCCTGAGTACGATATTTAGTTTCACTCTAAAGCACGCACGTAGTTATCACCTTTGTGCCGACCTGAAATGGACACTTGGAATGGACAGTGTTGCTCTGAGGTCCAAACCGTAATAATTTATCTCCCCTGACACACAAGTCTTTTTTTTTTTTAAAGCTGTGTTTTCATAGGGCCTTCTCATAGGAAAACAATCGACAATAGGTTGCCTATGGATCTCGTGTGGCTGATTGATCAAGATAGAGCATTGCTAGTTTGTTCTTCAGAGCTGGTGTTTGAGTTTGTGCTTGGGGGAGATCCAGACAGATTAGCAAAGGGTGACAGGGAAGCTGAGAGCCAGCCAGGCCTGGAGGTGCAGCTGGCATTGCGAGCCGTGGCTTCCTTTTCTCCGAGTTGGCCCACAGACTTCCTTCAGCCACTGTTTAATCAGCGATTAAGACTGCTTTAGATGGCTCGCTCATCTCGTGTGACAGTACATGTCGGGTGGAAGGATTGCTCGTCTTATGCGGTCTCCGGACAATAGAAGTGTAATCATGAAAAGAAGTGACTGACTGTTTTTCCAGTAGATTTCCCTCTTTCATGTGAAATGTTGTTGTTATGGTATCTCCTTCTGTCCATTAGCAATGTGCCCGGGAGGTACATACCATGAAAAAGGGGAGGGTGGGAGCTTTGATGCGGTCTATGCTAACTGGGAAAGGGTATACAAGCCTTCATCATCACATGTGTGTGAAGGAGGTCTGCCTTGAGGTTCGGTTGTCACTGTCAGAGGGGACCATCTGGTGTTTTGGAGAAAAATGTGAGAGAATTTCTACCTGCAGAAATACACTGCAGGGATGACAATTTTGTTGAATATTTACTCTGTATACAGACAACAGATTTATAACCAGGTACACATCCTGTCACTTGATTTAGTTTGTTTCCTGACATTTCATTTCCCTCGCTCACTTTTCCCAGAGCCCAAGATTTTTTTTTTTTTTCTTTTTCCCGTTTGTCCAACAGTCCAGAAAATTTGAAGTTTACACAAACAAAGAAAGGCAGCAAATCTTGTTGAGTTCTTGGCATGTTCTTTTCTTGAAAACGACTTAATCAATTGGAAATCTTGCAGATGAATTATCTGTTGACATGATTTCAGCTCTAGGATTGTTTTTTTTTGTATCAATATTTGTGTATTTATTGTTTCTTTCTTTGTGTGCTTCCTTGCAGAGAAAGTTCGTGAGATCCAGGAGAAACTTGAAGCCTTCATAGAAGCTCTTCACAAGGAGAAATAAGAGAAGCAGGTATTTGTCTCTGTATCGTAAATCTTACCAGTTACCTGCACCGTAGCGATAGTCAGTGGTGCAGCAAACATCTACAAACTAACGTGACTCAATGCGTGCAGTGTTTTATCTGATCTGTTGTTCCTCCTCCCTTTTTTCTTTACAGAACCACTGAAAGTAAATTTATGGATCACAGCAGAGAAATGCACTGAACAAAGATAACTAAATCTGTATATGACCATCATCACCCCCTGGCCCTGCCCCACCACCCGCCTGATTTTAATACCCACGGCTTGGCTCCTTGTCCCCCTTGAACAGTGAAAGATGGACCAGAAGGATAAGATGGAGGAACAGTTTTCAGGCTTTCTCTTGGATTTTCTATTTTTATTTTTTTATGTTTATGTTTTGCTTTTTTTTTCTTCTTGCAAACTGTCCCGATGTCAAGAGGGGGACTTCTGCACAGGAGCCCAAACACAGTCAGATCCGGAGGAAAACGAGAAGCTCGCACAGCATTGTCAGACATCTGACCACTCATTTTAAATAAATGAGTACTGTGTACATGTTTATCTCCTCAGTTGTTTGCTTTTTGTTTGTTTTTTTGGTTGGTGTCTGTGTATACATGATCATACAAGTGTGTGTGTGTGTGTACAGAGAGACACCATCGGCACTGTTCCCGATGGGTGTAAAAAGCCTTGAATTTCATACCTTTGTCTCGCTTGGTGCTCCTAAAATATGCCATGTTACCCTAACTCTGTTAAAATTTGCCTCTATTTAACATCAGGTCTTTTTAGTTGCACTTAGGATCCAGAGCACTTATGTTATCCCTCCCAGCTGCAGCTGCATTCTACATTTAATGTACATGAACTGTACCTTTAATGAGACTGTGTGCAGTTTCAGCAGATGTTCTCACCTTAATTCTCTAATCTTAATTCAATATTCAGCTTCAACACTCTCCCTTGGATCACCAACAGGATCAACTCTGAAACAGCTGTTGGAAAGAATATTATACATAGATTTATTTCTTATTATTTTGCTCTATTGGGGTTTATCAGACAAATACTGTGTTCCATTTAGATGCGCCTGCCAAATTCACATAATGCCCCTGGTCATACCTCTAACTCACCCTTTGTTTCTGTCTTCGTTTGTGTTTAATGTGTGCTTTTCCATTATCACATAGGTCTTTATGTACATTTAAATTTCGTCTCCACTTTCTATGTTTCAACTGACAGATAATTTTACAAATTGCTCAAAATATATTAAAATGTCCCTCTTAATAAGTTGAAAATGTAATAAGGCATAAGCGTGCTTCTGGATAATTTAGACACATTATTACATTAAGTGCTGCAGTTTTTTTAACTTAATGCATTCCAACATGCAATGTATTACATTATCTGTAGTTATTAGCATTTAATGCATTAATAGTTAACATTAGGTAAAAATCATTGCCATTTATTATAATAACGGTTCTAAATATATGATCAACCAAATTAGACTTACATTTTATTCGAATTTGAAAGTTTATTACAGTATCTGTCAGTTGATGCACTTCACTTCTCTACCTTGCGCCTGAGCGTGTGTCTTGATCTAGTCCGAGTTCGGTCCGGTCACACAGTATCAGGCAGGTCATCGTCATGTGTTCCCACCAGGTTTTTATGTCATTTTTGGCACGACAGGTTCTTATTTATTTATGTACCTGTGGTGACACAGCACAGACCCACTTGTACTCATCCACTTCTCCTCTCTTCATCTTGTATTTAAATCAACATTAAGATCTTAGGCTTCTGTCAGGGGTGAGATGAAAAAAACCACAAATACAAGGAAAGTAGTTATCTCACTTTGTAAATTAATAGCAATTCAAAGAAGGAAAATGTACGCTTCTCTGAACTCACTTATTCTTCTACTAGTCACTTTCCAGGGCCAGATGTTTCTCTATCTTGTGCTTTCCTCCTCGTTATCTTAAATTCGCTCTCAGAACTACACTTTCATCTCCATCATTTGGACCATTCTGACTCTTCCCATCACCCGTGTAGACATCCACTCACTCTTCCTAGTGTGAAAACTGTCTGATATTTGACTGAAAGAGCGCGAGAGACTGTGTTTACTCCATTCATTCATTCATATGTGTATATGGGTATATATAAATAATATGCCGTGCATTCTTGTACAGGTAAAGTTAATGGGAAGTCATGGAGCTACTATCATGTACAGCACGTGTAAGCAGAGTGAGCCACTTGTGTAACAGAAAATCAGTGAGTTGGTTCAAAAAAATGTTTTATGTTGTAGAAGTAATGTTTGCATGGTGTACCCCATCAGATGTGCTTTATTTATTAAATTTGTGTTTAAAAGAAAGTGAAAATAAAATTGACATAAATAAAAATGATCTTTTTCATGACGTGTCAACCTGTCCAGTCAGTGTTATCCTAAAATGCTGCCCACCTAAAAAAAAAACAAAAAAAAAACATCTAACTAAATGTTAGCAGTTTCAGCCAAGAGTAGCTGTTGTTCCACCACTTTGGTCCTGACTGAAATATAACAATTATTGGATGGATTGAAGTTTTGTACAGACATTCATTTTTCCCAGAGGATGAATCCTACCGACTTTGGTGATCCCCCAACTTTTTACGTAGTGCTACCATGAAGTTGAAGTTTTTGGTTTTTACTTTAAGTATCTGTACAGTCATTGGATGGATTGGCACAACATTTGGCACAGATATCCATGTTCTACAGAGGAGATTATGATCTTGACTTTTCATGTCACACCACCAGCAGGTCAAAATTTTAACTTGTCCAATACTATGGTGTATGACCAAATACCTGCAAAGCTAATGAGGTGCCCATTAGGCTCATCTGTACTGTGTTAAGTGCTAACAGCAAATGTTAGAATGCTAACACACTAAACTAAGATGGTGAAAATGGAAAATATTATATCTGCTACTCATCAGCATGTAGCACTGTTGACATGCAGGGATTAGCATTTAGCAACAGCATTGCTGTCAGCGTCAGAGTTGCAACCTTATACAGACCAGATGTCCATTTACCTGAACCTTTAAAGTCTGCGAGAGACTCAAAAAGAAAGTACTTCACACACATTTGAATCATTGTTTCACTCATCCTCGGAGAGTTGTGTTGCATGTATGTGTGTTTTCCATTACATAGTTTGCTGTTATCCCACAGCTGGTTGCTGCTGCTGGATGCAGTGACCTGTGTGCTGATGTGCTGAGGCCTCTGCTCCAGGTCTGGGCAAACCCTCAGAGTATTTAACTCTGCAATTATCTCATCCCAAATCAGGCTGAAGACACGCTGCAGCCTGAGGCAGGCAGGCAGCCGAGGGCCTGACTGATTAATAAGTCAGAGTCCAGAGGTCCTTCACTCCTGGGCATCCTCTCCTCTTTCACAAGAGGCTTGTTGTTAGTGCATCTCCACATTGCTCAGAGGGCAGCACAGTGGAGAGGGATGGATGTGTGTGTGTGTGGGGGGGGGGAGGAGGCAGGGCTCCTCCTCGCTACAATCACCTGAGGCTTTACACATGGACTTAACTGCCTCACATCAACTTGCTATTTTCTGTGCAGCTATTATATTCCCCTGTTTTCTTAAAAACAAGGGGAAAGGAGTGAAAAACGCCTAATGACTTTGTAGCAGCCGTGAAAAGAAAGGGGGAAAAGTCAACCTCCAGCAGAATGCCTTTGTGTTATCAGATAGCCACGTTCTGGAAGGAGGGAGGCTGGCCGGGACACACTATACGCCATTAGCATCTGCAAAGGCCGTCACGTTGACTAATAGCCAGTGCCACAACGGCACAGTGGTTCAGTTTGTGTTTTCCCTCAATCCCCTTTATGCTGGTGACACAAAAGCAGCCGGGCCAGACCTGTCAAATGTGCCACAGCAGCGGACGTGCACAAAGCTTCATTTCTAGTCTTTCTTAAGGAAAAGAAAGGGCCGATCTTGTTGCTTCATTTTTTTAATCCCCCACCTCATCACACAGACACATTCTGGGTCTTTTGGCAGGGGGTGTGGACGATCGGTGTATGAAGAAAACCTTGAATAAGTCTTGGAAAAAGGCAATGAATTGTGGGGATGGGCGTTTTTTGGCAGTAGCAGCAGTGTCAGCATTTGTTTGCCTTCTTGTTGGCGACGTTGGCTTTGTTCTCGTCTTTCTGACTCCTCTGTTATGGAGCTGTTGGTTGAGGTTGTGGGAGAGGCAGAAATTCTGGCAGCCAGATTAACGCACATGGCTGTCAACTCATGGGATCCTGGCGCGCACCACACGGCAGCTTTGAACCATCCTCAGGTGGACATTTACCAGAACTATAGTGGCTTAAGAAGTCCACTTTAAAGATTTTTAATAAATTCGCTGGTCTCCTAAGTGTCAAATCATGAAATTAACAAGTGCATGATGATAGAGATTTTTAACGATCCTATACAGACAGTGGAGTGAGGTGTCACCTTTTGGAAATTCAGAATCTATTTAGATTTAAAGGTAAATCTTCCAATGAAGCCTTTTCCTGGTTTACTTACTAATTGTCTGTAAATTTAGATTTTTAAAGAAATAACTTTAAAGGCTCTGAACATATTTTTTTCTCAATCAGTTTTCTTATTCTGAGCAATGCATGAACAGTTTTGGCTATATCACACGAGATTTTATATATTTTTTTGTTTTCTTTGAGGTCGTTTGAAGAGGGCAGAACATGAAATCATGTATCAGCTCAGTTGTTGGGTGTTTTTGAGCACTTTAACTACTTACTTACTTACTTGCTGTTTTTGAGCAAAAGTAACTACCAAGGATGATTTATTTCCTAACTTTGACTTTGATTGTTACTTAATTAGACATAAATGTATAATGTTAAAGAGAAATATTTTAAAACCGTGTTTTAAGGGGCTTTAAAGTACATAATAAAATGAACATTGTACCAGATTTGAATAATGCCAATGACTTTTTCCTGCTTTCCTTTTTAATTAATATTTAGCATGCATGCATAGTAAACCTATTACCTATGTTGTTTTATTCTTATTTTTTACATAGAACATCCATTGAGCCTAGATAATGTACCTTTATGTTTTTATATTTGACTGATCGCCGGATGGCTCAGTTTGGTGCACCGACCATAATAAATATTTGACAGTACATGAGACTCTTTCTGGCTCTTAATACATTTAAAGAGACAGTATAATATTTGAAGAGACACTATACCACATAAAAGACAGCGATTTGGCCTATGAGAGTCACTTATCAGCACTTCAGTCAACAAGTGCAGATAAATACACTGGATATAAATCTAACACTTTGCGCCCCGGGTGACAAACTGATGAATCTTATCAGAGGCTTGTTGAAGCAACAGGCTTCCTTCTCCGTTTCAACCAACAAAACCTTCTACTGTCCCCGGGGCCTGCCGCTTTCTGCCCTGCAGAGAATAGCGTCACAATTGGCCTTTGTGTTCATTATGTTGGAGGCATCTTCCCATTGCACTGTGGGGTCCATTCCAATGCTGAATTAGGCCCATGGGGATTTTAGCCAAGTCACAGAGGTCAGTGACCTTACTTGTCACACCCCCAACACACACATACGCACACACACACACACATACAGGGAGCCCTGTTCTTATTCTGTGTGAGCTATAAATTATGGCTTAAATTTTAGGAACTGAAGGAGGCTCGACCGTGTGAATCCTGTGGTGGTCCTGTATGCATAAATATATATATGTGTGCGTGAGACTCACCACTGTTACCACAAGGGTCAGGGTAGCAGGGCAGAGGATCACTGCATGTTCTCACCATTCAAGTCTTTGGTCCAGCCTGAAAGAATCCATAAAATGACCTCACCATCTCACGACATGGGACGTCATACATGAATCAGGCCATTGTGGAGGGAAACAGCCTCCATTAATAAATCCCTGACGGTCGAACTATATTTTTCCTACTAAATCCCCCCAAGATGCAGTGTGTCTGCTCACACAGGGGTCACCCACTGGACAGGAAAAAACACACAGAGATAGTTGACTGTTATCCCAGTGCTGCTGAATATATCAGATTTAAGATTTTCCCTCACATGTGAATTATTGTTGTGCTGGCAGCCAAAAGCCTACAAATATGTGCTATTAAACTGGATTCAAATATATGTATCCTACAAATACGGGTATTGGTTGAGGTGAAAAAAAACAATCCTGCACACTTTCCAAAGCTTCATCTATCACATTTTATTGACAAGTTTTGATCCAACAAGTATCTTATTTATGTTTCTCCAGTATCTTCTAGTTTCAAGCTTGAGGCGGTATGTGAGACCTTTCATTTTAAGTTTGTCCAAATGCTGGATGTTCTGACACCCCTGTTGCTTGATACCTTCAAATTCAAGTGGAAGATATTTGAAATCCACAACAATCAATAAATCTCACATCTTTTACCTATGGCAGCTGTTAGCTTCCTGCTGATCACATCATCTTAGCTGAGCGAGTGTTAGCTTAACCCCCATCCTACATATTTAACATACAAGGACTACCGAAGAATAAACTACTGTACGCAACAACCATCATAGCAAAATGTTAACTTATTTCTTCTCTAAACATTATTAGTTATGTAATTAATGTTACCTGAAAAAAAAACAGATTATTGTTATTTTAAGAAAGTTACAGTTAATTTGCATATTGTGTAAAACAAAAATATATACTTTTCTTTAATACAAATTGCAGCTTTTATCCCAAGTACAATCTTTCCAAAAAGCCTTCAAAATGACTGACATTCTTGTCAGTTCATAATGATAATCTGGGTTACGTCTCATATTAAGATATATTCAGCCATCCACAAACATCTTATTTTTATGGGCAAGAATTGAGCCTGCAGTGTGAACACCATCATAAGGACTGTGACACTTAAATTTAAGCCATACCCGCCTCCCCAAGATGGCAGTTTAACTGTGACTGAGTGAGGAAATGCTGAAACAGTGGGTAGCGAAATGAAAGGGACGTGTGTGTGTGTGTGTGTGTGTGTGTGTGTGTGTGTGTGTGTAAAAAACAGAGGGGTGGGAACTTTCCTTTGCAGAATGCTGATATGCAAAGTTGCCATGGAAAAACTGATCGTCGCACAAACTGTTTCTTAATCGAGTGGAGGTCTTAGTGAGAGGGAGGGACTTGGAGCTTTTAGCACAAGAAGCGGCTATGGGTTTGCATGGACTTAGTGGGATTATGTGAGCATTCATGGCAACCAGTGGGGCCAGCAGGTGAGGTCTGGGCTCAGCTGCCTTAGCCTTTAGGTAAACAGAGAGAAGGGTTGCCAGATCCTGGCTGTGTTGCCAGGCTGAAATTGTATCTGTCCACACTACTTACGTCAGTCAGGCTGATCTGCCTCCTCCTGCAGAGCTGCGGAGACAGGGGGCTGCACTTGTTGCCGGATGGGGGACGCTGAGGACCATCTTTTATCGTCTAAGTGCCACAGTGAGACCAGACCAAAAACGGTCTGGTGACATTACTTGACTGGCCATCAATAGTATCTTAGCAGGCACTAAAACCAAAAGCAAACAGGCAGTGAGCCCGAATGTGAACGTTTGAGGCGAGGCAGCGTTAGCAGTATCGTGTGTTAAAGGAGAGCAGAAATGACAACAGGCCTGGTAAAGTGATCAAGTTTGTGAGCTTTTGTCTCTTTTGAGGAAATGCTGATCTGATTTTCACTAAGCTTATACCTTTAATTAGATTTGCATTTTGAAACAGGCCTGTTTAACATGTGTTTTGGCAGTTTAAACAGTAAAACAGGCTTATGTTTGAATGAATGGTGCTGTGTTTTCCCAGAATACTTCAGTTTCAACATGCCTGACACCACATCAGATTAAGACAAGGGAATTGCCACGTTACATATTCGGTGTTGTCAGGAATTCTTCCACATATTCTTCACACACACAAAAAATGTTTTTTTTCACATGACCTTAGCACAAATAAGAGTTGAAAATAAGATTATAGAAAGAAGAAAATGTTGAACAAAAAAGCAGCTCTGAGAGGGCGATGTTTTCTAAAAGAATGTGGACCAAAAAACATCTTGTCCTAATGTGCTGATGTAGATATTTTAACACATATGAAGCCTTAAAAGTGAATGAACAACCGACTGAATACTGAGAGAAAAAAGCTGCAGTCTCAGTGTGTACAGCTTTCCTGAGATCAACGTTTTTTGTCTCTTTCTCTGTCATTTGTGACACTGTTCTACAAACACTGGTCACACACTTTTGTCAGTTGTGAGTCAGCTGTATTTTTTAAAATGTAAACTTGTACATTTTTCTGGGGCTCTTTGTTCACTAATCTACACTAAACTTTTAAAATGAAAATGCTTCTCTGTAGCATCCTATCATGTCATCGTTTTGCTCCTCCTCCGCTGCAGCCCCTCTGTTTGTTCACCTGCTGGTCAATCGGGTCCAGGCTGAAAGGCCACCGCTTTGCCCCGGCGACCTCCTGACCTCCTGCAGCCTCCACACGCCTCCTCTCTGGACCAGCAAATATTGAACTAGTCAGTCAGTCAGTGTTTTGGCCTGTTACTCTGCTGCCCACTGAGTGTTTGAGTGTTGCCAGAGAACAGCTTTACCACTACTGGACAACAGCAGGCCAGGGCATGCCCCTGTGTGTGTGTGTGTGTGTGTGTGTGTGTGTTTGGATGTCTGGAAATATATGGTCGGTATGTGTATGTATGAGCGTCTATACACAGCTTGCAGTGTGTGTTTGGGAGTTTAAGCATGCTGCACCAACTGGAATCAACTTTAAAACTGGACTTAAGATGAAATCAGTGTGTATTTTATCGTTCTATTACATCAAAACTAAACTTTAAACCTACTTTAAAAGTAAACAGTATTCATTTTAAACCTTTCTCTAAATGTAGTCCTCAAGATTACCATCAACCCTATTGTGCCAAATGTCTAAATTATAATTTATACTGTGATCATTGTTTCACAGCTTCAAAACATTTCAGATCAGTTTGAAAGTCTCAAATTATTCCACACAGTTGAGTTCAACATCAAAAGTGAGTTTATCATTTTAAGATCAGTTTAACTAAACTTGTCTAGACTGATTTAAGTTGATATGGCAAATATGTCAGCAAACAATTCCCTACTTACACAACCAGGAGTTGTGTCTGTGTCAACTCAGCAAATGTAAGTCAAATATTCATTCTTCTTCTTCTTCTCTTTAAATGCTAAATGCTCCACTACGATTGCCAGCTAGTAGCTAACTTTGTCTGTCTGCTGTTTGTTTGTTTGTTTATTTTATTTGCATGTAGTGTGCATTGTTTTTTTGTTTTTTGGTTTTTTTTTCTAGCTGTTTGGTGAAAAAAGCTGATGAGAGCAGTGGGTGAAACAAAACTGTATGTGTGCCTGAGTATTATGTGTTTATGAACATAAAGGTAACACTCTACTTTAAGTCCCACTATTAAGCATTTAGAAACAGTATATAAACATCAATAGATTATTTATAACTATTATATATACGTTTATAACACTATAATGTAGTTGTAAGCAGATATGAGTGTTTATTGATGTATTTTCCAACAACTATAACTCCTACTGTGGGCACCCATAACTGGAGGCTGATGTATAAAAGACAATATAGTAAAATACAGTTGTAATAATAGAAAATATATCTTCATAGGCAAAGTTATAATTGTTGACAAATAATTTACATTCATAAACAATTAATGTCCTCAGAAATCCTAAATAGGGAGACTTTAAGTCAAGTGTTGCCAATGTAATTGTTTCTCAGAGCTGTTGCTCAATTGTGTGCGCGTGTGTTTTTTCTGCATTGTGTGTGTGTGTGTGTGTGTGTGAGAGAGAGAGATCCTGGGTGCTCAGGAATGTTTGCTCTGCCAACACTCAGTGACTGTAGTCGTCATCGTCTCTCCAGCTTCGAGTGAAACAGACACTTTGCAGCCTTTTATCAGCCGGACACGGCCCGTCCCTTTAAGAGGAGGAAAGTAAATAATGGCGGGACTTTAATAGGTGGATAATGTGCTTGCAGGGTGCAAGACTGACTGTCCCTAAGCAAACAGGATGACAGCAGCCTACACAAACATGCACACACACACACGCACACATACATAAGCTTTCATTGCTTTTTAAGGATTTAAGGTTCTTAAACGTGTTTAGTCTTTCATCAACCACAAAAACACACACACATACACACTAATACAGGGCATTTGGGAGCAGTTATCAGTTTTTGCTTAATACGCAGGCTTGATGAACCAATGATACACAGATTGTATTCATCACTTTGCACTGCAATTTCATGTTATTTTGTTCTTTTTCTTCTCGGTTTCCATCTCCAAATGACCAAAGTTTAACAAGGAAATAAATCACTGTAGCGTTTCCTCAGATCAAATAAAGATAAAACCAAAAAATTGTTTTAAATTGTGGCTTTATTTACTTACAGTATTTTTTAAAATATTTTTCTCCCTTATTTCTGGTTTAAGTTCTTCTGCACTTTTCCATTTTTTTCTGGTTCATCTGTTTCACCTTGTTGCTTATTATCTTGATGTTTCTTTCTTTCTTTCTTTCTTTCTTCTTTTCCTTTTTTTATGACTGCATCAGATGTTCACCTGTAGGGCTCCTCTCCTGGCTGCACTACACATTCCTGCTCACACACACATCATCATCATCATCCTCTCATATCACATCCATTAAGATACATCAGATTTATCTCCACATACAGACACACACTCACATATGTTTAAACACCCAAAGCACACACACGCTCCCTAAAGTCTCCAGATGCCAATTAGGATAGTCTACCTACCTTAGGGCATTTACACCCCCTCTTACCTCCCTCCTCCTCCTGAGTCACCACCACCAACCACCTCCCTCCTCCCCCCATAGACCCTTTGACCCCTGACACACGACCTCTGTGCTGAATGAGTACACACAGGGGCGTCAGAGCGAGACCCCCGGCCATTCCTGACACACACACACACACACACACACATACCCTCTGGCTGTGCACACTGAAGTGAACAGTAAAAAAAAAGGTATGGACCACTGGTCATACACAAGGCGTCCCATTACACTGCCTCTCCACTACACACACACACACACATGCACAGCTGGGAGGTGAGGGGTTAGTTGTGGGTCGCAGGTTAATACAGTCCAAACGAATGGTACAGCTGCAAGATGCAGGAGGCGCTACAGAGATGAGGAGGAGCTCAGTCGGTTTGGAATGATGACATGAAAAAGTCTCATAAAGGCGTAAGAACACAAAATCTTTATATGACTCAATATATTCACATACAGTACAATTTTGTTGACAAAATGTAAGCCTGTCTACTTGTATTAAAACTCACTAATTTGCATTGTAAATGGAAACTGACACTTAACAGGTTACTTTAGTCCTCTGGAAAATGTCTCAAAATAAAATGCTATCCCTCTTAGATTTAATCCTTATCTATGTCCTTGTTTATGTCATATATGTTGAAAAATTGCCAAAAAAACCCCAACATATTTTCTTATTTACCTCTTGTGATATTCAGCAATGTAGCTGGTTTTGTCTTTATTTGCCTGGCTTTTGAGATATCACATATGTCAGATATCGTGTGTGATTTTTAGGTAAATGTAATTTTGTTTGTGGTGCCTAAAGCATTTAAAAATGAAGCATAAAATTTCACCTGCAAATTGTCTTTCCATAATTAGTGTCCCAGTTAATCCAGTCCTTGCTGTGAAGAGTTTTCACTTGGAGAACTTTCTACCTAAAGAAATAGTCTTTATGAAAACTGCAGGCTCTGTGGATCATTATTATAAAAGAACTCTTCATATATTGTAATAAGTTCAACTTTTTTTTTGGAAAGATGGCTTTCCTGTGTGGGAAGTGCCATAGGATTTCTTTTACATGCCTTGTTCTATACATGTGGACTCACACAGATATCACAGCCCTACATGAAAAAATAAAAAGCACAAATGAATCTCCTTAGACGTCTGTATTTTTCAAGAGAGGGTTCTTTAGTCGTGAGTCTCTTCAACCATCAGTATTTTTTTAATCAATGTTACAGCTGCAGTTGTTTCTTCCTCTGTGTTGCATATTACCTTTGCACCAAATCCAACACAATACCTCTCATTTTTAGAAAGGACAAAATGTGAATTGTTGCGTTGTGGTGGTCAGTGTATGAGGACATCAGTATTTTTTTAATCAATGTTACAGCTGCAGTTGTTTCGTCTTCTGTGTTGCATATTACCTTTGCACCAAATCCAACACAATACCTCTCATTTTTAGAAAGGACAAAATGTGAATTGTTGCGTTGTGGTGGTCAGTGTATGAGGACATCAAAGGGATCAGCACAGTGGTGGCAACACTGGGAGGAGGATAAGACCAGAGCCAGCCAACAAAACTAAGCCCAACCTGAAAGGCAGCCTGGGCCAGTAATACGGGATCATCCCTGGTGTAATTCCTCCCTCCTGGCCCCCAACAAAGAGACCTGGGACAAGAGCTGCACATCTGGGGGAGGGTAGAGGCGGGCTCAGAGAAGGTCCGGTGGTCCGACAGTCACTGACCGTGTCGCCATGCCAACAACATACATGCGCACACACACATACACACAAACAACCGCCTGCAACAGTCCGGAGCCTTCTTGCCCTCTTTCATCCCCTCCATATTCTAATCAGCTGCTACGGGCCTCGCATTGTGTGGACGTGTCCAAACATGGCGGGAGATCAGAGGTCAGCCTGGCCGCTGACCTTGGCCCCTAGTGGCCCCTTCAGAGGCCCAGTGAGAGGGGTGTGTTGTTGGATGTGGGTGGTGTCGGGCTATGGCTCCGTCCCTCTGTGGCAGGTCCGGTTCCTAATCGGCTCACAGGCCAGTCGGAGGCCGGAGACCAGTCGGTATTGTCCAGCTGCGTCTGAAAGGCCTGGCGCTGAAAGGCCGGGGCAGGACAGGGTCAGACTGGCTGCAGCGCTCTGTTGCCTTTCAAATGCCATCGATACCCTCCTTCACTCTGGCCAGCTCTGCATGGCGAGCACCCAGCCATGGACACTGGTGGTAGTCACCAGAGGATAACACATCTCTAGAGAAGAGCATCGGCTAATTATTAAGAAAATGTCAAAAAGAATAAGACCCCGATCTATAAACTTATCACCAATCTTGTTATCAATCATATCCTGTAGACTCAAAGCTGCTTTCCCTTTCCTTGTGAGCACTTCCTTCTTTTCTCCCCTTCTTCCTCTCATTTGTGACACAGAAATTGATTCGGTGCTGCCATTTTGCTCGCTGTCCCAATGGTGACTTCAAAAATGTCCTTAGAAAGCTTAATTGGAGGAAAAACATGAATATCCTGATAGAAAGTATTTTAATTTATTGTCTACTTCAAATTCAGATAGTGGTTAACTAAGCCATGTGATTGGCTACCGGACTGAAGTTTGTCATAAGGCCATTTCATTTGTAATTATGTGGATGTTTATTATGATGTAAGTAAAGAGCTGTTTACTCTGGTCTCCTTGTCACAATCACTTCCTTCCTTTGCTTCCTCTGAGTTCTATTATTTCCTGATAAAAGACAAGTAGTGGTGATGGAGAGAAAACAGGCAGTACAAACGACAAAGGTATTAGTGAGTGACTATTTCCAGTAAGTTATGGGTTTAAATCAAATAAGATATTTTGATTAGAAAGCATCTTAGAAAGCATCTGAGACAGCAGTGGAAAGTTTTTCTGTCATGCATCCAGCAATAGAAGGAGCAACAAACTGACTTTAAAAAAAGGCCTCATCTTCATCTAAAGACTGCTACTATTGTAGTTTTTCATAGCAGAAAAAGAGTTAAAAAATTAAGTTTGATGGTACAAATTGAGTATTCATTTGCTAATATGCGACATAATTAGTCTTTCATGGCTCAAATTATTTACAAAAAAAGATAAATTCAACCAGGACAAAAATGTTCTCAGGAAAACAAGTACATGTCCCACAAATCTGTGACTGGAGTAAAAAAAAGGATTTCTGCTATCCAGGTTAGCTGCATTCCCCATCTCACCCACACCCACACACACACAAACACACAGACACACACACGCACACTCTCCATACAGCCTCCATACAGCCTCCACTTGTTGACTCAGGACTCAATTAGCGGCTGATAAAAAGATGTTGCCAGACTCCTAATTCACTTCCACTCACACAGCTGCTGGTGTCTTCGGGCTGCCCTTAGAGACTGACCCACACACGTTAATTCTATTACAACCGTCTGCCAAACTAATTTCATCAAGCATTTCTTGGTAACTTGCACGCACTAATCACATTTTCAGAAAAACTAATACTGATCAATGAGGTGGCCAAGGTGATGAAGTGCTGTGGGAGCACACGCGGCCACTGAAGTAACTCAAGCTTTTCTCAAAGACACATTCCTCACAACCAGAGAAAGAATAAGGACAGAGTACTTTTTTCTGAGGAATGTTAAATTCTGTGTTGACAAGCTCAGGGTATTTACATTTTGTGATGAATGTTAAGTCTCTGTATGGGACAAAAGGGAGCTTGTTAGGGGGGTTTGTTCACAAGAGGTGTGGAAATTTTCAGTGATGAGCTATATAGACATATAGCTATATGTGTTTTAAATTGCAGAAAAAGCACAGTATTTACAATCATCACCAAATGTGTTCAAAGCAATGAAGACAGTCATTTGAAGCCATCTCAGTATATGTCTTAAATAGAGAGACATTTTCATATCTTCATTTCATAAAGGGAAAATGTGGGTCTTGAACCCGAGTTTTGAGTGTGACAGCTCTTTTTCAGAACTCTCAACCAAATCTCACAGTCTTCATCAGTGGATGGAGTTTGCTCAGTTATCATTACGTGATGCTGACGCCAAAGACCATCCTTGAATTTGAGACATTGGTTATATTCTCCACTCCCATATATGTATGACAATCTGTTCTCTTGTGACCAAAGTTTCACAGGTCATGTGATGACAACTGAGCAAACTTCCTTTGCTTATGAAGACCGTGGGATGTGGTTGAAAGCTCCAAAAAGCTAGATTATTTCATCAAACCTGTATCTTATTTTTGTAGTTTTGGGCACCATTTCTGTTCATTATGAGAACTTTAAACTTACCAAAGTAACTGCTGAGATTGTTAAATGTGCCAAACAGGAAAGAAACTTGAATAGTCAAGACAATCTGACAGGTTGTGTACAAGCCAACAGTTGATCCAGATTATCTAAATCCCTTTGTTAAGGATTAAAACCGAAAGTGACCACACCTGAAATGCTGAATATCACATTGCACAGGAAAACTATGTGCAACAATGGTAGTACAGGTCAAAGTTGCCCCATTGGACTATTTAGCATTGTTGGTGTGTCCCCCGATCTCATTGTAACTACAACGTTATCATCAACAATAAAAATAATGCCCAAATCTACAAAAAAAGACCCAGATCCCCCTCTAATAAGTGGCCTCTTTGTCACCAACCGTCTCTACTACTGCACCAACTCATCACAACATGTTAAGTCTTTGATACAAGATGGGTGACAGTGCAGCGAGTCCAAGGAAAGTCCTCTTGCACCTAAGTGGGTATGTTTTAATGAAGTGGACTCTTCAAATACACACTCACAAGACGTGTGACATCCTAGACCCCTCAGCTCTGGTTGCTTTGCAGGCTAATAGGACCTGCCAATGGGATCGTCTCTTTTTCCTCTCACAGTCAAGAGAGAGGCGAGCAATTAAATCCAGTTGGAGCCTACAGCAATGCTGGGACCTGGGCCCCAGGAGGCCCTGGCGGTCCGGACGTTTAATCATCATCTGACCTAGTTGCTGGTTCTGATAAATGGGCCTGGGGAGGGAAAGCGTTGGCTGGTCATTAATCTACAGTCAGATGGGGACAAGCACACACGGTTGCCGCCAAGTTAATTGGCCACTTATTTTAGCACGAGCAGGAAGCTAAAGTGAGATGGAGATGGATGTTCCTCTGTTGATCCATAATTCGGCCCTCAGGGGTACTAATACAAGCAAAACAAACAGAACAGGAGGAGGTGAGGAGGATAAGAGGAATGAAGTGAGGGAGGAGGAGGGGACATCTCCGAGGAGCTCTGAGGGCTTTCCACAACTCCACAAGGCATGAAAATACAGTCCAAGGTGTTTTGTGGAGGAGAGACCAGTTTGACTGGAACTCTAGAGGAGAATTGGCTTCCTAGTTAAATTGGACAGTTGTGACCCATTGGTTCTTTTTAACTGTCATTTATGGTGAAATATGACAAAAAAAGGCTATGTTAGATTTAAAAAAGTCTGATGGACTTCCAAATGCTTGCTATGTTCTGAAGAAAAATTGCTGAATTACAAGAATGTGGACAGGCTCCTTATCTATCTTATCTCCTTCACTTTTGTGTGTCCTCTCTGCCTGGCTGTCCAATCGGGTTGTAGCGAGGGTCAGCAGTCGTCCAGGTGGCTGCCCGCCTGATGGATGATGGGAACAGGAGGGGCTGACCAAGTCGTGATAAGGACCCTATCTTGACAGGGGCTTCCTCTCAAAGCCTGAGCTCAGTCACACAGTGTCGACAGAGAGAGATGGATGTGCAGTTGGGTGGATGGATAGATGGATGGATGAGGGGGAAATAGACATGGGGGAGTCTTATGGAACAAGACACAACCTGTCTTTATGTGTTATCAGTTCACCTCCTGACCCTTGTGCTTTTTTTTCTCTTCACTCTCAGCATGAAAGCCAGAGGTGTATGAGGAGAGTATGGCTGGTTGGGGCTATTTGTTGTCTGGTTGTGGATTTTTGGTTATTTGCTGGAAAAATGTTGACAAAGTTTGCAACTCAGCCAAAGAGGAGACTGATAAGAGAAAGTCATTCATTATCCAAAAACATCAAACATAACTCTCAGATTTAGCAATATTTGACAATCACACAGGGAGAAATCATAGAAGAGACAATAATAAAACTCCCACTTGGATGCATAAAAATACACTGAAAGTATGGTATTTCCTCCTCAGAGAGACTATACACACACAAACACACACTGTGCAGGGAGTGTCCAAGGTGTGAGCCATGATCTGAGACAGCAAACAGGAAGAAGGGCTGGCCCGTCTCATCCATCACACTGAGAGATCACATCAGATCAGAGACCTGACCGTACATGCTGCCTCACTGGAGGTCCTCGGGGGAATCTGTGTTAGTGTGTGAATGTGGGTCTGTTTTTTTCTGCATGTAAATGTTTGCACCATCCTCTTCCTATCATGCAGTATGATTGAGTATGTGTGTGTCATTGTGTTTTTACATATGTAATCTTAAGGGGGAATCACCATCTGGATTTTTTTCCAGTGTTAGTGCTGCATGGCTTATGCTGCTTCACACCATCACGCCTTGGTGAATATGAGGAATTGGACTGAACACCAGGAGTCTGATCAATATGATCAATTGGGGCGTCACTGCACCGTGAAACCTAATTCTAACTAATTGGGACTTTTCACACATATATCCAGAGCAGAATGCCGTCCCTAATGAGCGCGGCTGCTTTCACTCTCTGATCTGCGGCTAGCAGCAGGAGCCTGGCCCAGCTGACCTGCTTGGTCCCCGGTGGTCAGCGCTGAGCCGGACACAGCTCCTGGCTCAGCCCCAGTGAATAGCTGCTCATCCCCTCTTCTCAGCGGGAGATCAAGGTCCTCTGAGCTCCAGGCCTGACCCCACGGGAGGGGAGCAGGCCAGGGTCAGGTCTCAGAGTCAACAACCTTAAACCGGCCTCCACACCAGCGCTGTGCCCTCCGACCACCAGCCTCTAGTCCCCTGACCCTGCTTGGGCCTGGCTGGGCTCCCTGGGGTGAGTCAGTGGGTCAGTCTCCTGGAGGGTCATTGTAGCAGCCGATGGCCAGTGATGAAAGGGCTTGTGGTCAAGCCAAGGGGGCTGTAGGAGCCGTGAAAGCAAGGGGAGTGCGGCACCCCTGCCGCTGCAGTCTAATTTGGCAGGATGCTGGTACGTCAGCGACAGACGCCGGACCAACAATGGCTCGGCACTGGTAAACAATAATGTTTGTGCAAGGTCTCTTTCTTGGGGCCAATCTAGTGCTCACAAAGCCCATCTGGCATCAATAAGATGTCCTGAGATGCTATTCAGCACATCAGTCTTCATTTTGCCAGGCTTTTCAGCTGAGGTCCTCTCTGTATGCTCAATACCAAGTGTTGGCCAACACTTAGAAAGTGACAGATGCTATAGATCTAAAGTTTTTGAGGTGAAGTGAGCATCTGTGAATTTATCTCATATTAGATTTAAGATTTCATGTTGACCTGCATGGAAGTGTGAAAACATTTGTATGATGTTGATTAGACCTCATTAGTAATGAAGTTGGTCAGACCAGATTCTTGATTCAGTGGTGACATTTATTGTCTGTAAAGGAAAAGAGTGAAACATGATTACTATGGCAACAAATTGTTTTACACTACTCAAAGAAATGAAAAATAAGCTCAATGTCTGTGTTTTGCTGTGATAGTGTGCTTGTCTTGACTTCATGCCAGGATTATCTGCATTGGCTGATGATTTGGCCTTCCTTACTCATTATAGGAGGATCAGGTAATTTAAAAGCCATTACAACACATAGTTTACTTTCAGATATCGTGATTGATATTAGCCTCATAAATCCGGTATTGGTCTGGCTATAATAAACATACACAACATTATTTCTTCTCCTGCCTTCCCATGTATTCTTCTACAGAACTTTCGGTTCCCATTTGGTGGTGGTGATAGGAAATTGTTAATGGCACATGTTGCTACTTAGGCCTGACAATGTAGAACACAAAAGCTTTTTTGCAGTCCTCAGTTCACAAATGTCCTCCAATATGCTGAGAAAGTCCCACATGTAAAAAACCTCCTCAATCAAGCTTGATTCAGGCCCATATGAGTCATGTCTTTATACGGAGGAGTGTGGGAGGAAGTTTGGAACAAGATGGCCAGTGAGTATTTTGTTCCCAGCACTGGGGCTGGGCCGACTGGGCCGGGGTGAATAGTCAGGAGGCTAATGAATAAGAGCGAGAGACAGAGAGAGAGAGCGTGAGAGTGGAGGAAGTGAGCACAGCAAGTGGCAGATAGAAGCCAGAACTCTCCCTCTCTTACTCTCTGTCTTGCACTCGATCCGGGACAGGAAGTAGGATTGTTTGTGACCAGCACGTGTGATCCACAGCCCAGCATGCTCTGCTCTCCTGAGGGAGGTCAGGCAGGAAGTGGCCAGGCGTGGGCTGTGACCTCTGGGTAATGAGCGAGGACCATCAGGGGGGAATTGCTGCCTGCCGCCACGTTCTGTGCAGACACACAGACACACACACACTCACATTCAAAAACACAGACTCTCAGTGCAGGCATGTGGAGACAGTAGACTCACAGCAGAGACTCTGGCAAATAACTACAGTATCACATTCAAATGGAATGACTAATCCATCCATACATGATGCTCAAGCCAAATGAAAACTCAAACTGGAGATAATGGCACACAGTAGAAGAACAACAGAAGCTCAAGCATGGTGTAAAGGCACAGTAGTGTGTTGATGGTTTCAGCTTTGACTGGTTGCTGTGTGCAGCTCCCAGTTGCATCTTTGCACAGTTGTGGTGCAGCAGCAACATTTTGATCATTCAAAACAGGCCATATTTTCTGTGCGTGTGCATAATTTAATATATAAATGACTAAACTAGGTCACAAGACACAGATTTTGTGGTGTTACAGTAATTGGAAATATGAATACAACTGACCAAAGTTGGTTTGTCATTCAGTTGAAAAGCAGTTGGAGACACATTTTCCTAACAAAGTTTTAATGGCATTTTTTCCTTATGTATCCTCATTTTTTTCCCAATTCCTGATTGGGGATGTATTGTTTAATTCCTTGTTTAATTTATTGTGAAGTCCCTTACTGTAAGATACATATAACTCTGTTTACAGGGCAAAATTGGCTGGACCAGTTCATGAAACAACCTATGGGTCTTGTATTTAACTTGATTTTTAAGTGTTCGTGAAGATCATCATAATAGTTACAGTTACTGTTTACATTCTTGTTAAAATGGAAAAATAGTAACACCCACACACAATTTTTATTTTAAATTTCAAATGGACAACATTTCAATCCAAGTGAGATCTTCAACAGGTCAAAATGTTTTTAACAACGAATCCCACACCCATATACAGTATATACATGTAAACACATTTTGACCTGACGAAGATCCGACTTCGAAATGTTGTCAACATTTGAAATTTAATTTTATTTAGTAGAGCACTTTGTAACATTGTTAAGATAAATACTATATAAATAAAGTTTATTATTATTATTGTTATTGTTATTATTATTATTGTTATTATTATTGTTATTATTATTATTATTGGTGCTGTCTTTCAATGGCCCTGCACCTATGTACTATATGTGCCTGCCTATGTGTATATAATTGCCCGCTTCTATACATTCTTGTTACAGACAGTAACTGTACACACAGCAAGTTTTACACATAGTATAGAATCCAACATTCATAATAACTCTGCATCAGTCTTTACAGTGTTTTCTGCTTTTTGAACAAGAGCCATAGATGTCAGAAGTCAGAAGTTATACAATGTGAAATTGCAAACTGAATTAACTACTTCTATTTTAAACTTGAAGAAAACATATGGATAACACTTGGCCCTGTATGTGTGTGTGCGTGTGTGTGCGTGTGTGTGCGTGTGTGTGCGTGTGTGTGTGTGTGTGTGTGTGTCTGTCTGTGTGTGTGTCTGTATGCGTGTATGTGTGTTTCTCTCTGTTTGTGCAGTTGATAATTCACTTTGGCAAATTGCTCTCTTCCCATGCCTCTTGCCCTCTCTTTGGCAAAATGCTTGTTAAGCTCTGCCATTGTCAGGACTCTGTGTGTGTGTGTGTGTGTGTGTGTGTGTGTGTGTGTCTCCATTCTGGTGTGTATTTGCATGTGTGTATTCATGTGTCTGTTTTATATGTAATTGTGTAAATGTAAAGTGTGTGCATGTCAGTGAGTGGCCAGTCTGGGTGTCAGACAGTGGGCTAATAAGTGCTAATTCAGGGGGTCTGTCCTGAAGGGATGGGTGTGTGGTGGTGGTGATGGAGGTGGGGGGGGGGGGGGGTTGTCAGCGGGGCAGCCAGCCAGGTTCCCAGGACACCCTCTGCAGACCACTTGAGATGAACAGAAAGAGAAGAGAGAGAGCGAGGGAGGAGGAGAGAGGGAAGAGGGAAGAGGGAAGAGACGTTCCCTAAACAAAACACAAAAACCTGAGGCCACAAGTCAGTCAGGGAGGCATTCAGATCCCACGCAGGTAGCTGGGCCAAATTGTTCTTTGTGACACAAGAGCCATTCAGCGGGAACAGGATGCTGTCTGCGGGATGTCCCAGACCCCTCGGCGCTGTATTGTAGTGTGTGTGTTTCTGTGCGTGTGCGTGCATGTCTGGCCCAGTGTTGACTTTCAGGAAAGATTGACGAGGGAGGACTTGGCTTTTCTCGAACGCAGCTCTCATCTGTGTCAAACGTCTGACAGAGAATGAACGCTTCATAGACAAACTCAATTAGCCAGCATGGAGATTTGAAAGAGATGTCTCGTGCTACAATAGGACCCCACTTTTTGACATATGGCTGTGGTGAACGTATGGCAAACATATCTCTTTGTTGATTTTGAGACAGTGGCAGACAGGTTAGAGGAAGTCTGAGACAGTGAGACCGACTGAGAAAGAAGACCATGAGGAGTGAACAGTGACAGCCAAAGAGACAGATGGATAATGTATACAACAGTTCCAACTCTCAGAGTCATGAACTGAGACAAGGTTCTCCGTATATTATGTCAACTAACATTAAAGGGTTATTTCATCCAAATAACTCATGCAGATATTTTTAGTTTTACTTGACAGTGTTTTGAGACTTGTTTCTGCAGTGGAGGTGAACGCCTAGTGGTGTTCAAAATCATAAATCACAATAATCCACAGACCTCAGTGTACACAATTACTCTTTTCTAGCTTTTGTAGAAAATGAAGAATACTGTATTTTGTTCAGAAGGTAGAAAATGGTTCCAAAAAAAATGGGATTGAGACTAATGATATGACAGCAATAGTGGAAGTGCAACTGAGTACAAGTACTGTACTAAAGTACTTATTCAAATCAAGGGTTTGAGGATAGAGTATGTTGTATGCTGTACAGATTGTCCCTTGAGGTAAATTTGTGATTTGTGATATTGGGCCATATAAATAAAAATTGACCTGACTTAAGTACTTTGTTGATGTACTCGTACTTGACTTGATTATTTCTGCTACTTTAAGATATATTGGCCCAAACCATTTATTAGGACATAAACTTCATTTTTAAGGGTTGGTGTTGCATAATTCCAATTCATTACACCTCAGAGGGAATAATTACACTTTTCACGTCATTATTTTTATCTGACAGGTGTTGTTACTTGTTACCTTGCAGATGAGAATTGTACATATGATCAGCCTGCATATTATGGTGCATCGTTTTAGATCATTCTACCCATCAGTACAGTTAAAATATGCTCCATCTCAACATGTTACAACATAAGAATGATGCTCACTCATAAAAACATCAGTACTAAAAATTCAATGATTTATTACATCAAAAACTCAAATAAGGGACCATTCAGCATAATGAGTGCTATTATTTTCTTAAGTACATTTTACTAATATTACTTCAGCACATTTACTTTTAACTTGAATGCATGACTTAAGTTAGTTGTAACAGATAATTTTACAAAAAGTTGAGTGAAACTCTTAGCTTACCTTCAGCACATTAGCGAAGGAAACAACTGACTGGATTTATGTACAAAATGTCAGCTTCATACTGTAAATGGCAAAACTCATTTGCCAAATTTACTTAATACCACATGAAGAGGAAATTACAGTATGAAGGAAATCTTTCCCAGTAATCTCAAGGTTATAAGTGCAATCAAGTGAGTGTGTAACTATATATATATATATACACTCACAGAACATGTTTACAGATGCAAATGCTTCTATCTTTTAGTTTCCTATGCTCATATGCACACATGTATGTGTGGGTGTTCACTGAATGCTTGAACATGTT